>NW_026067905.1:5816074-5862337 GCF_014885135.2 Alexandromys fortis | reverse complement strand
ATATAGAGAGAGAGAGAGAGAGAGAGAGAGAGAGAGAAGGCAGAGTCAAGGAGATGTCATGTAACTGCCAAAGAAGGACATGCTAGTTTGAACCTTACCTTCTGGTAAGGTAAGGCCACAGCCTTGTGGTGGTACACAGATCAATATTAATGGGTTAATTTAAGATGTAAGGACTATCTAGAAATATGCATGAACTATTGGCCAAACAGTGGTGTAATTAATATAGTTTCTGTGTGATTATTTGGATCTTGGCACCCAGGAAGCAAAAAAGCATTCACAGCTTACATTGGTTTTGCTATCCAGTTTGGTCCACCCCATGTTCATTATCCTAATACTAGGATTCCAGGTATACTAACACATCTGCTATCATGATGCTAGGATTGCAGGTGGGCTCACACACCCATTATCCTGATTCTTGGATTCTAGATAGGCTAACATGCCCATCATCCTTATGCTGTGGTTCCAGGTAGGCTAACATATCTGCTATCCTGATGCTTAGATTCCAGGTAGACTAACATGTCTGTTATCCTGATGCTGGGATTACATGTAGGTTATCTTGTCCATGTAGCATTGTTGTGGGTTCTGAGCATATGAAAATTTGTGTATCAAGCATTTTATTCATTCAGTCATCTCCCAAGTCTAGCATTTAATTTAAATTAATTGGAACTGTGACTGTTCAGGATCAGAAATGTTTCATTGAAATGGTTAATGAAGCTAAGGATTAAACATGGAAGGAGGTTATATAGCTATGTAGTGTGAGACGTCATGAGCCATGATGTTACTTTGGGTATTATGGCCATATGTAGACCCTTCCCCATCCCAGCACTAAAGAAATATACTAGGTCTGCTGGTGTATGCTTTTTCACATGTTAATATCTAAGGATAGAGTTGCTAAAACTCCCAGACTTCATGCATATATCAATGGGAATCAGAAGTCATCAGGAGGCTCTATCCCACCCTTCTCCTGGTTTTCCATCTTGTCTGTAAAGCATGTGTGACATTTATTGTGTTCATTCTAACTAATCCTGGACATTGATGCCGTCTTTACAATTAGGTCGATGACAGAAATACAGTGCATACATTACCTTACTTGATTTTTTTCCAACACTGTTCAGTGGAGCCAGGGAAGGTGTAAATATTCCTGTCCAGAAAAACAGAATGGAAGGCTTAAAGAGGATGTGCTGTTCTGTCTCTCATGTTTGTAGAAACATGAATATGAGATGTAAATTCAAGCCATGTGTAAACCACCCATTTCTACTGGTCACATTGCCTGGTTTAGAGTCTACTACCTGTAGTCAACTACATATGAGACATTTTGTTCTAGACGGCTGGAGGTAAAGTAGCAAGGAGATGATTTGGGAACAAGAACATACACAGAAAGAGGTACAGAGCTCAAAGACAGTAAGAATGAGAAGAAACCCATGTCCAAATAAGCACCAGACATGATATGTGCTCTTAAAAAGATAATAGCAAGAATAATAATCAGTATTTATAAAGTGTTATTTTCTTTCTCCGAATGTCATATCTAGGCCACCACCCAGTTATCTGCTCTTCTAGGAGCTCACAGTGGCTTGACACTTTCTTTCTTTCTTTTTTTTTTTTTAGATTCTTTTTTTTTAATTTTTTTTATTGAGAATAAGAAAAAAAAAGTTTCCGCGTCCTCCCAGCCTCCCATTTCCCTCCCCCTCCCCCATCCTTCTCCCCCTCCCCCCACTCCTCTCCCCCTCCCTCTCTAATCCAAAGAGCATTCATGGTTCCCTGCCCTGTGGAAAGTCCAAGGTCCTCCCCCCTCCGTCCATGTCTAGGAAGGTGAACATCCAAACTGGCTAGGCTCCCACCAAGCCGGAACATGAAGTAGGATCAGAACCCCTTGCCATTGACCTTGGCTTCTCATCAGTCCTCATTGTTCGCCATGATCAGAGAGTCCGGTTTTATCCCATGCTTTTTCAGTCACAGTCCAGCTGGCCTTGGTGAGCTCCCAATAGATCAGCCCCCACTGTCTCAGTGGGTGGGTGCACCCCCCGTGGTCCTGACATCCTTGCTCGTGTTCTCCCTCCATCTGCTCCTCATTGGGACCTTGGGAGCTCAGTCCAGTGCTCCAGTGTGGGTCTCTGTCTCTATCTCCATCCATCACCAGATGAAGGTTCTATGGTGATATGAAAGATATTCGTCAGTATTGCTATAGGATAGGGTCATTTCAGGTTCCCTATCCTCAGCTTCCCAAGGGACTAACTGGGGACATCGCCTTGGGCTCCTGGGAGCCACTCTAGGTTCAAGTCTCTTGCCAACACTAAGGTGGCTCCCTTAACTAAGATATGTGCTTCCCTGCTCCCCTATCCAACCTTCCTTTATCCCAATCTTCCTGTTTCCCCAAGTTCCCCCAATCCTCCCCTTCTCACTTTTCTCTCCCCGTCCCCCCTTATCCCCAACCCACCCCACCCCCAAGATCCCAATTTTGTCCCCAGCAATTTTGTCTACTTCCCTTAGCCAAGAGGATAACTATATGTTTTTTCTTGGGTTCACCTTATTTAGCTTCTTTAGGTTCACCAGGTATACACTCCGTGACCTTTATTAATGGCTAGAAACCAATTATGAGTGAGTACATCCCATGTTCATCTTTTTGGGTCTGGGTTACCTCGCTCAGGATAGTATTTTCTATTTCCATCCATTTGCATGCAAAATTCGAGAAGTCATTGTTTTTTACCGCTGCATAGTACTCTAACGTAATCAATTTAGTTTTTAGCCATATTGTCCTTTATAAGCAGGAAAACCTAATGGAAGGTGCAGGAGGTGAAAGGAAAGCAGAGAACATAGTGAGAATAGATCAAGGGACTATTCTCATTGCTTGGTCTACAGAGACCTTCAGGTTTGAATTAATGTGGTGATTCACCATGAATAACAGGAATGTGGAGGTCTGTGATGAGGACACATGGACTGGGGATGGGGTGAGACACAGGCTTGGGTTGGAAGGATGAACAGCACTTTGTTTTAACATCTACCTGATGTTGGTCCAGGTAAAGACATCATCAAATCTTGACTAGATTCTAATGTACAGTTTCTGACTTGGTTAGAGCAAGACTTAGTGAGCATTTTCACCCATAATGACTCAGAAAGACAAGACTTAAATCCACCCAACTCCTAAGCCAGTATAAATTGGTGCTCCAATGTGGTCGACTAAATTTATGTAAAAGCTAAGAATGATATGGGATTTCTCTCTATATGCTGTGATTACCATTAATGAATAAAGAAACTGCTTTATATCTATAGCAGGGCAGAGCTTAGCTAGGCAGGGCAAACTAAACTGAATGCTGGGAGAAAGAAGGACAGAGTAAGAGAGAAGCCATATAGCCCTGCAGGAGACAGACACTGGAACTTTAGCTAGTAAGCCACAGCCACATGGCAATATACAGATTAATAGAAATGGATTAAATTAATATGTTAGAGTGAGCTAATAAGAAGCAAGAGCTAATGGCCCAAGCAGTGATTTAATTAATACAGTTTTATGTGATTATTTTGGGGGTCTGGGTGGCCGGGAATCAAACAAGCTGCCAAGTGGCCTCCTTCAACATGAAAAAACGTGGAAAGGAACTACAGACCCTAAAAAGCACATTTTCTTCCAAATGGGTTTTGCTTTCTGGAGGCATGCTGTGGCTCCTTTAAGAGAGGTCTTTCTGATTCAGCGGTAGCAGGAAAACAGCTGCACAGTTTAGAAATGATGCTTCCCCAGCCATGGACCCTGCTGCTAGCATGAACTTTAACTCTTTTGGGTGGCCAAGCATTTAAATGGGGTTTGTGAGCAGAGTACAACTTGCTTAATGGCAATATAGACCCACTGTGTGCCTGAAAATAAGGCTGTGAGAATGGCTCATGCTAAACAGACCTTCAACCCACTATATCGGACTGAGCAGAGCAAGCAGGCAGGGCTGTATTACCCCTAGCATTGGTGCCACTTAAGTTCATAAGAAAGGCTTAGCATTTTAAAAAGCACTTCTGGTCAGAAAAGAATTACAAATATGCAATAAAGACAAATCCAGATTTTGAAAAAAGACCTCTAAATGGGTCACAGTGTTGGATAAATGTACATAGGCTTGGGAGAGAGAAGAAAAAAACATAGATAGTTATAAAAGAAAGTGAATGGTTTTTTTTTAAAAAAAAAAAACAAATCTTTGAGGAGACAGAGTATAGATAGTTATAGATTAAAGGAGTAAAGATAATAAAATAAATATTAAAAAGTAGTAAAGTAAAAATAATAAATCACGTAAAGATGGAAAATACAGAGTCTGGATTGTGTTTTCTTTGAATTTTTGACTATGAAGGAGCTAAGTAACCAATATATATACTTTAAAGATAACTTGATTTCAGAATTTGGGTCTAAGGATATGTTACTTTAGAAAAGAGTTCTGCTTTTGTTTCCACAGAGGATGAGAACCTGTGGATTCCTCCCAGGCTAATGTAGTTTTATGGACTAAGAGCCCCTGAAAAGTCACCTTGAAGACCCCTCAAAAATTGCTTTACCCAATAAACAGCAGGAAGTAGTTTGGAAAGTACTATGACCAAATTTCCAAATATTGTTTATAAATATTTCTTTACATTTAAAGGGGGATATGCTACAGAGATGGATACTTTGCATTGGTATGGATCTCAGTTTATTGATACAAATTTAAGGTCAATTTTGTTATATTTCTGCTCTTGTTTAAGATATTGTGTTTGTGCAGCTCATTTAAAAATGTAATGTATAATTAAGAAATATAGGTTGATAGACAATAATCCATAATAGTCAAGCTTGTAGACATGTTAGTGTGGTTTTTTTAGATATACAGAGATATATTTCAGATGGATAGCTATTCTTCACACCTCCCAAAGACTAACAGAACATGGCATTTAAAATGTTTAAGAGCATAGGACTTTTCGTGATGGTGAGACACATCTGTTCCTGACAGCACCAATCTACTTCAAGAGGATAATGGGCATCGAAGAGGCTCCTTATGGAGTTTGTTAGTCATTTGGGCAAGAAACTGTTCTTGCCTGGACTGCTTGATGTTATGTTGTATGAACTGGACATGCAGGACCCACAGAGAAATGACTGATGAACTTGATTAAAGGTGAGAATGTCCTTCAGGATTCCTGCTTCATGAATGAGACTGCGTGACATTGTGCAGGACATAGAAGAAAGTGACAAACTGCTAATATAGGAACAACTGTCTTTGAAATTTCCTGCTTTTTGGAAAAGTCTGTTGCATACTATGGACCTGTAGGCTAAAGATGGATGCTCCAATGTTACAAAAGAATTTTGGGTGACTGTCCAGGAAGTGAGATGTCTCTATCAATTCTAGAGTTTTAGAAGTTGCTTACAATAATGTTCCTGTTTACTTAGGTAATATTATATCCTTCTGGAGTCTTTGATGGAGTTGAAGAATAGATACGTTTTTGTTAGTCATGATAAAAGATAAATAAAATATTGTAACTATAATTCTTGCTTGATAACTGTTTTTTATATGTAATTACTATGTTAAAATTAAAACCTTACTTGTTTATTTAAACAGAAAAGGAGAGGTGATTTGGGATTCCCCTCTGTATGCTGTGAATACCATTGATTAATAAAGAAACTGGCTTGGTGTGAGAGGGTAGAATAGAACTAAGCAGGGAAAACTAAACTGAATGCTAGGAGAAGGAAGGCAGAGTCAAGAGAGAAGCCATGGTGCTGCTATCAGAGACAGACACACCAGACCTTGCCTGTAGGCCATGAGCCTTGTGGTAAAATATAAATTAATGGAAGTGAGTTAAACTAATATGTAAGAGTTAGCCAATAAGAAGTTAGAGCTAATAGGCCAAGCAGTGATTTAAATAATATAGTTTCTCTGTGATTATTTTGGGATCCTGGCAAGCTGGGAAAACAAACAAGCAGCTTCCTACTACAACTCATGAGTCCATACTTTCAGTCACTCATTTCAGATCCCCCTACTCATTTAAGAGTTTGAGCTCCTTTTCTCTGGTGTTTCTTTATACACACTTTCTCTCCAAGTGTCTCATTTTCTTTGACTCTAAAGGTTCCTTGATGTTTGTTATAGTTCTCTGACATACTAAGTGGTTGCCCAGTTGATCATGCTAATTTGAGCACCAAGGGGGAAACATCATAGAATCTGTGCCTTCCTTCAAATGATATTTGAAAATAGTAAAACATATACACACACACACATATATATACATATATATGTATATATATACATACATATACAAGGTCATTCACAAGTATAGTATCAGAATGTATTACTTATCCTCAATCTAGAGTAACTGGTATACAATTATTCTACCATGTTTTATGCATTTTGATACGCCTGCTTGTAGTGATATTTTGTTTGTGTTTTAACAAATATAGCTTGCCTGAAGATCAGAGTGCAGAACTAAGCAGCACAAACTTTTAATCCTAGGACTCAGGTGATAGAGGCAGATGGATGTTTATTTGTAAGAAGAGGCCGTTTGTCTGTCCCTGCTGCCCAGAACCAAAATAACCACCCAGAAACTTAATATATTATTTAAAACACTGCTTGTCCCATTAGCTCTGGCTTCTTTATTGGCTAACTCATATTAATTAAACCCATTTCTTTTAATCTGCATATTGCCACGTGATAGTGGCTTACTGGCAAAACTTCAGCATGTCTGACTGGCGGCTCCATGGTGTCTCTCTGACTCTGCCTTCTTCCTCCCAGCATTCAGTTCCATCTTCTCCACCTACCTAAGTTCTGCCCTTCTATAGGTCCAAAGCAGTTTTGTTATTCATTAACCAATAAAATCAGCACATAGACAGAAGGAACTTTCTTATTATTTGTTAGGTCAAGGCCACCCTGTGTTACACAAAAGAAATAGATACAGTCTAAAAAAAGAAACAGAGCTCACACAAAGGTCATCCTAGCACTTGGGATCACATGCCTTTAATCCTAGCACTAGGGAGGTGGAGACAGAAGTAATATGGCTGGGTGGAGAGAAGAATATAAGATAAGAAGTCACAGGAGCTCAGAGGCAGTCTGAGGATTCAGTCTGAGCATGCATTCTGAGGTTTGATAGAGATAGCAGCAGTCTGAGGATACCTAGAGATAGGATTGCCCTTTCGGTCTGAGCATTGGTAGAGGTAAAAGGTCTCTCTAGTGGCTGGTTGCTTTGATTCTCTGATCTCTAAGCTTTAACCTCCTATTATCTAACTCTGTGTTTTTATTATTAAGAACAATTAGAATTCATGCTACACTTGCTTCCACAAATAAAGTAAGAAGCTCTTCATCCAAGGACCAAGTCTCCTTCATTAGGACAATTCCAGCCCTTAGCAGTATATGCCTTTAAGAGGTGGTTGGTGATTATTAGTACAGGCAACCATTGGATTTTATTGTTGTTGCTAAATACTGAAAAGGGGACAGTTGGGACCAGTTGTTCTCTCAGGAAATGTTTAGGCTTGTGTTATTTGTTAGAACACAAATTAGTTGGCATTTTGCTTATGGAATAAGTTGGAAATCTGTAATTGTAAATTTGTACTGATTTAAATGAAATCAAAACTCAAAGTGTGAAACTATCCAAATAAATATAATTTCCCCCAAACTGCTTTGGTATGAAAAGAGACTATTTGGCATAACTCCAATTAACTATGTGAGTCACCCACACAGAAGCAAGAAGACTCCATCCATCTGATTATAAGTCTCTGCAAATAGCAGAGGCACTCAAATATCTTGGCTGCTTTGTCTGAAATGGGTATCTCCCCAACCCTGAGCAAACAGAATGAACTGACTCTGTCACTTTTAGAGACAAATCTATGTCTCGGTTTTCAGACTTTAAAGTCCCACTGAATCCAGTCAGAGTTGTAAAGAGAAACTGCATGAAACACATTAATGAGAAGTGAGATTTATCCTTCATTGACTGTTCTACAAACAGAGCCCATTTTAAGCTTTGTGTTTGTGTGGGTTTTATGCATGATCACGTGTGTGTAAATGTATGTGCTTGTAGAGGTCAAAGTTCAGTTTTGGGTGTTGTTCTACAGGGTCTGTCTACCTTGTTTTTTAAACAGGATATCTCACTGGGAACCTGGGGTTAATTGATTACTGACAAGTCTCCAGAATCTCACTGTTTCTGACTTCCTGGCTCTGGGATTGCCAATCTGGTCTTTTTACATGGACATTGGGAATGAAGTTGATTTTCTCAGACCTGTACTGCAAGTAGTCGAGTGACTGTCTCTAATTCCCTCAGCCTACATATTTAACATCCAGACATGATTCAGATTTACTTAAGATGTTGCTGGTGGGTCTCATGAACAGTTGTTAAGTGGAGGATTTTTTTTAAGTTTTTGTTTTGTAAAACGTAAAGCTTCAGTTTTATATTCCTTCATCCTTCGCCACCACTGGTATCTATGCTTCTATTCATTGCTTCATATACCTGATACAAATTTGGCTGCTGAATAAACAGAAACTACGGGGATTTGGCAGCAAAAACCAATATATACAAATTTAGGACTTTTCTAGACCTTTTCCTTTTACTAACTATGTAAACACTCAGACTGAGAAATGAGATTCTGTAAAGTATATCTTCTCGCAAATGGGAAATAAGCTGTTCACTGCGGTCAGTTGACAGAAGCTGTGGAAGCTGCTAACACTTCTGCCTTCCCTAGACATGCAGATCCAGATGTTTGCATAGACACAAGATGGACCCAATCGGCTGGCCTATTTTCAGCAAGCAAAGGAAAGGAACCATGGGCCAGAACAAAATATTTCAATGTCTGAGTGTAATGTGAGAGGTAAGTAATTTGAAGGTATCCACCCCTCCTTAGCTGAATGAAGGAGATTTTCAGCACTGGACATATATCAAATCCCAGCAAGATTACAACTTCACTTAAAGGAAGAACATGGTCTTTGCCCATGAGGTGATAAATTGCCTGTGCCAGAAACAGTGAAGACTTAGAAAGTGAATAAAGAGATATTGCTAAGCATCTCTTAGGCATGTCATAAAAGGTCACATTCTATATAATTCACATGGAAAAGTAATGTCTGGTAGGTTTAGGGAAGAGGAGCAGAGAACAGATGTTCATTTAGCAGTAATTCGGGTAGGAAGTTGCACTACTGGCTCTCATCAGGGAACACAGGCAAAGGGATTATTGGCACATTGTTGTAAGGAGACTGATTGTTTGTTTCCTGCCCACCCAGCAGCTCAGACCCAAAATAATCACACAGAAACCATATTATTTAAATCACTGCCTGGCCCATTAGCTCTAGCATCTTATTGGCTAACTCTTGCATCTTAATTTAACCCATTTCTAGTAATCTGTGCATTGCCACGTGGCAGTGGCTTACTGACAGTGATTCGGCATGTCTGACTCTGGCAGCTCCATGATGTCTTTCTGGCTCCACCCTTTTTTCTCCCAGCATTCATTTCTGTCTTCCCTGCCTACCTAAGTTCTGCCCTATCAACAGGCCATGACAATTTCTTTATTCATTAATGGTAATGACAGAACACAGAGGGGACTTCTATATCACATACATATTAATTTAACCTATCTCTATTAATCTGTGTATCACCATGTGGCTGCGGTTTGCCAGGTAAAGTTCCGGCATCTGTCTCTGGCAGGGCTACATGACTTCTCTCTGTCTCCTTTCTCCCAGCAGTCAGTTTAGTTTTCTCCACCTAGCTCTGTTCTACCCTATCAGGCCAAGCCAGTTCCTTTATTAACCAATGGTATTCACAGCATATAGAGGAGAATCCCACATCAGCACATCACCACAACACCCCCAAGATGTCAACAATAGTTATTACTTGCAGTGGGAGGGTCTGAAATCTGTTTCAACCAGATGACTGATATTTAAATACAAACAGTGTTAAAGCCAAAGAACTACAAGCTGGGCAGCTCTTACTCACTTATGGTTTTATTTGATAAATAAGGATTCCTCACACCATTACCCTCCTTTTCTTTCATCTATTTGTTTGCTGTTTCGTTGTTGGATGGAATAAAGTTAGAGCTACAACAAATGTCTTTCTGTGAGTGTCCCTCTGTTGGGTTTGGAGCAGGGAGGGAGAAAGGGAGAGAGAGAATAAATAAAATACAGGTATTGAAAAGAAATGGTGAAATGCTGTCTCCAAAGGAAAACTGAAAGGAAAGGTAAAATGAACCAGAAGAATTCTTGTAGTACTGAGAGACTCACATGTCCAGTGTGACCTTACACTCAGGGAATCGGGATGTGCGGAAGCCAAATGTGAGTTGGAAACATGCCAGTGCAAATGCACAAAGACTCTGCGTAGTGAAGCATTGTTTCTGTGAGTAAATGCCAAGCCTGGCCCTGGGCTAATTGAAATGAGCAGCTGCATGGGTCACGTAAGAATAAGGAGCGAGAGCTAACAGGTGCAAGGGGCCACAGGCTCTGCCTTTGTCAATATTGAAGTAAACAGGCGAAGCTCTTCCCCTTAACATCCTACAACGTGAAACTTCAGGCTGCAATTGAAAGCTGCCCCTGGCATCTCCCGTGTCCTTCAGTGAATGTGGGGTGCCTGCAGCTTCTCCAATTCAAACCCAAACAGCTACCTATGTGGAGATGTAAATAGGCACTGCGTCTTCCACTGCTGTTCCACAGAACAGAGAGGGAAATGCTGAGAGCTTCTAGCAGGAGCAGAGCGTCTGCCCCAGTACACACTGTTTCCTGAAGTTGTTTTACTTCAAGAAGCCTCTGGTGGGGGCAGGACACAGTCTCCCATTCCTGATTCTGTGCAGGGCCTCTGTAATCTTATTCTTTGTTAGCTTCGGGCATGAGAAAGCACCAAGTTTATCTTTGCTAAGTTGTTTCATTCCCTCTGAGGCTGGGCTAGTCTCTGTCCAAAAAATAGAGCTAAAATGGTTGCTGAGCATTAAAAAAATTAGCATTCTCTCCACAACAACTTCAGATCAGTTCAAGAGAAGACTCTGCAAGTGTGCTTTAATGATCCATCAAAGTTATAGGGTTTAATTTTAGGCCAGAGATATTTTTTACTGACGTTTACAAATATGTGAGGTTTAATAGTGAGGTGTTCTTGTAGTTGTTGTTTTGTTTTGGTTTTAAACACAGGAGGAAAGGAATCTGGGAACTCTTGAACAGAATCACAGCTGTGGATGTTATCATCAGGGAAAGGAGCCATTTTAGCTACAACCTAGAGTGGACTATCTGGGGTCTGCCAAAAGTACCTCACTGTCATGGGTTCTCATTCCGAACAACCTAGAATTCTGCCATTTCCTGAGGGTAGATTAGCTAGAGGATTCCTCTCCCCTCCTCACTGGGTACCACCTTAGCATACTGACACCACTTCTGTTTTGAAAAATATCTTATTCATTTTATTTCATCTTCTGTACACAAAGCAATACTGCAAGAATAAAAAGCACACTTTTTGTCTAAATAGTCAGATATTCCTAAGAACAAACTTAAAGATATTCTACGACTTGCCTAGAACCAGCTTCAGATCCCACAAAAGATTGTTAGTAAAGTGAATAAGAAATGTGTCTTCCAGTTGAATCTTGGGTGAGGCTCAAGAGAATAAAGGACACCAACTTAGAACCTATTCCCTCTGCAGACTTACCCCCTTCTGTGGCACCGAAACAAAGCCATCTCGGGGAGCTGATTGGCCTTCGTTAACTTTCTGTAAAGTAATGCATCTGATTTTCCAGTTTTGCTTCATTGCGCTTGGTTTCGATGAAGAAAGTGTTGGCATATAAGAAGACTGGACGTGATTTTTGCCTGATTGCCATTCCAGTTTAGTATCCATGGGGATGTGCAAAAGATGAAGGTTTACATCTGATCACAATGGTTAGGTCAAACTAGCTGCATGAGTTTCTGAGCTATTCTGCAAATAGTCCCCTCTACCCTACAACCTCTATGTGTTCTTACTATTCATACTTAGAGAACTTTGGCCTTTAATTTAGTTCTAGTCTCTGCTGTCCTTTCAGTAAGCTCTCTTCCTGGGTCTTTGGTTTTTCACTGGTTTAATAATTCTACTTTGACCTTCTCTTTTGGTCTTCTTATTGCCTTCATGACTCTTTATTTTTCACCTCCATTTTGTAGCCTACTCTCCAGTATTTAAAAAAAATAGTTTTTGCATGTTTATGTAGTGCACATGTGTATGTGGACACATGTGTTTGTGGTGCGTGTCTGTATGTGCTACACATGTGTTTGTGGTGTGTATGCGTATGTGCCACTTCTGTGTGTGTGGTATGCATGTGTATGTGGTGTGCATGTATGTGACACTCATGTGTGTGTATGTGGTGCTCATGTGTGTGGTATGTATGCCTGTGTGGTGTGCATGCACTAGTGTGGATATGTATGTGGAGCAATGACAAAGGCTGACACTGAATGCTTCCCTCGATCAGTCTCCACCTTACATATCGATTCAGGTTTTCTCACTTAAACCTAGAACTTGCGTATTGGTGTTGTTTAATGAGCCAATTTGCTTCAGTTTTCCTGTGTCTGTCCTCCAAGAGCTGGAATTACACATGGGCAGGCAAATCCACTAAGCATTTTGGAATTCTGAACTCCAGTCCTTATGATTGTATGGCACACACTTTACCCTCCGGGTTATTACCACTCTCCCAGGGAAAGCTGACACTCAGATTCCTCCAAGTACACCCAAAGCAAAAAGGTTACATCTACTATAGTCATGAATTAATAAGTATCTCCCCAAACCCTTAGCTATGGGATTGGCGTTTAATATATGCAACTACTGACTAAATACAACCTATAAAATATGTCTGTGACTGTAGCTTAGCAGTTTGGGGACTCTGAGACTCTGAAAGAGTAATGCCTGAAGAGAAGATTTACTCAATTGCTCAGTATCTTCTCAGTAGGAGAGATATGGACACAATGTTTATTTCTGAGAAATATAAGAGACAAGTCAGGTTGCACTAATGTAGTTGGCTGTTTTTTACTCTTTGGGGACTCACCACCAAACTCCCACATAAATACACAGAGACTCATTCTTACTTATGAATGTTGGGTCTTAGTTAGGCTTATTTCTAGCAAGCTTTTCTCAAAATTTCCTGTCCATCTTTTGCCATTGGGTTTTTATCCTTCCTTCCTTCCTTCCTTCCTTCCTTCCTTCCTTCCTTCCTTCCTTCCTTCCTTCCTTTTTTTTTTTATTTTGAGACAAAGTTTTTCCGTAGCTTTTTGGTTCCTGTCCTGGAACTAGCTCTTCTAGACCAGGCTGGCCTCGAACTCACAGAGATCCGCCTGCCTCTACCTCCCGAGTGCTGGGATTAAAGATGTGCGCCACCACCGCCCGGCTGGTTTTTTACCATTTCTTACTCTGTATGCCTTTCTCTCCTTCTTACTCCATGGCTGGTTGTGTGGCTGGGTGGCTGGTCCCTGGTGTCCTCCTCTCCTTCTCATTTTCTTACTCTTCTTCTCTCAAGCCTAGATTTCTCTTCCTATTTATTCTCACAGGGCAACCCTGCCTATCCCTCTCCTGCCTAGCCATTGTCTGGTGAGCTGTTATTAGACCACTCAGGGGTTTTAGACAGATGAAATAACACAGCTTTAGAGAGCTAAACAAATGGAGCATAAAAGAATGCAGCACATCTTTATATCATTAAATATTCCACAGCATGAACAAATATAACACGTTTTAAATATTATACCACACACTAATATCGTTTGAACTCCTTAGTAACATACAATCCATGTGCCTGGTTCATAATTGAAAGGGACAGGTTGTCCATGAGTTAGTAAACTTCTTGTATCAGAGTCCATTTATACCAGAAAAACAATGGCTCTTGATATATCATCTATAAAACACCAACGATGTATAATATGGTATGTATTTACATAAACTTCATATATTCCACAGCAGGCTATTTTGACTCCCGAGTTCAACGACTGAAAAAAATATGTGTGAGAAGCATCAGAAATGTTTTGAGAAAAGCCACCAAGATTATCTAAGTTTTAGAAAAGTAAGGCCTTTGAGGAAAGGTCAGAGGCTGGGGATTATTCTGGATGAAGAATGATTTTGAGATGATCTGTGAGTATTTTGAGTTTCTCGTTTGGAGAACAGTTTGTTAAGCACTTTTTTTTTTCTGTAACCACTAAAGGCTAAAAGTGAAACAGAAAGGATTTAGGCTTGGAGGGAGAGGTGTGGGCTGAAAAGGACCACCTGACTCTTCCCTACTGCAGTCTGGGTTGTACCTCCCTCCCTTCCTCTCTTCTTCTGTGCCTTGTTGTGAACTCAAGTTGTTGGGGACCAGGGGTGCTCTAACTTCCCCACTTACTTGCATGGAGTCTATAAAATAAGCTATTTCCTTGTCAGAGATGTTTAACTCAAAGTGTTAAAGAAAAGTGATTTTATCCATTTAATGTTTTGGATTGTTTCCCCTCCACCCACCACGGCTGTGAGGATGAAACTCAGAGCTTTTTGTAGCCTAGGCAAACCTCTCCACCAGTGAGCTACATTCTCACTCCTGCCTTGAATTTTGTATTCAGAAATAAAATGACCATCATCAACTTTGATAATAGAGTCAATTTTATTTCCTGCTGTGGAAAGAAAAAAAAAAACAGGATGAATAAAGAAAATGAAAAGTTTTAGCATTATCAATTCATTAGTTGTAGTTGCATATTCTTTTTAAAATATGTATTTATTTTTGATTTTAGGTGTATGAGAGTTTTATCTGCATGTATATGTGCACCATATGTGTGCCTGGTAACAGAAGAGACCACAATAGGGCATTGAATGCCCTCAGACCAGAGATATGGATGATGGTGAGCCACCAGGTGGGTTCTGGGAATCAAACCTAGATTTTCTACAGAGCATCTGCATTTACCTGCTAGGACATATCCCCAAACTCTTGCATGTGAAAAAATAAGCTTTGGAAAATGAAAAAGTTTTAAAAAAAGTTCTTGATTATTGTAGAGCAATGAAAGAAACATTGGTAATTCTGTCTAGGTGTTAAATATTAAAAATTTTGGAAAAAATACCATATTAAAATTAATATAATGAGGTAAGGTAACAAACCGTTCTGTTTTTTCTAATCCTTGAACTTTATTGTTTCTCCTTCATTTCATGTTTAACAGTTTAAATAAGACATTTGTCACTTGTGGAAGTAAGATCTGTTCTGTGATTCAAGACGTAAACTTAGAAGAGCGGTGGACATAGCCTTTACACCCAGTTGCATAAATATCTAATTTTCTTAGGTTCCTGAGCATGAGTTTTTTGTTAAAGAATAAATAGCTGTGTTTCCAAGCTCTGTCTCACGGCAATGTAAGTGCAACGACTCCAAAACGTCAAACTTTTAAATACACTGCCACCTCCTCCTAACCAACTCCTTCCCGGGTGTCTTGCAATTTCTCTTCTCCGTGGGTCTCCTCTACAAGAGAATCTCACATTCTTGAGGTGTTTGTCAGCGTCAATGGCTCTCCCAATCGCCACCCCAGCCTTCAGAGGCTGCCTTAACTGAACCTCCTAAAACATTAACCTGACCAGTCTTCATGCTTTGTAGTCCTTAGGGGCACCTCCGCTTCTGTGTAAATGGCCTCTGTATTTCGGTGGGTTTACAGATCTACTGAGTCAGGATACCACATGAGCGTGCGCATGTACGCACGTACTCATGCACACACACACACACGCACACACACATGCTTTTAAAGAGCTATAGATTTACAGATGCCTATACTGTAAGATAAACAAGGTATTTTATGGATATGGGTGTTTTGCCTGCATTTATATCTGTGCAATATATGTGCCTGGCGCTGACAGAAGCCAGAAGAGGGCATCAGATCCCTTGGAACTGGAGTTACTGATGGTTGTGAGCTGCCATGTGGATGTGAAAACTAAACCTGGGTCCTCTGGAAGAAGAGCCAGGGCTCTTAAACTCTAAGGTATATTCCAGCCTCCATTATTGCAGTGTGCTGCACAGCTCCTTTGCATGCTAGTTGCAATTTCTTTGACCTACTGTAGCTACTCCCTTTCTTTCCTCCAGAATACCCTGTTTATACTTGTCATGCCATAGAGATATGCTCCCCTTATTTCTCCACATGCTGGGAGCTTCTTAAAGATTAAAAAAAAAAGTCCTATGTATCTTGGAGCTTTTGTGCCTTTTCTCTGCACTAGCCACACTCTCCTCCACATGCTCTTGGATTCCTGCAGCGATTAGTGTATAGAAAGTACTGAATAAGTGTTCCCAGAAGCGCGAGACAGAATGCTCTTGAGATGATGCCTTGGGAGTTAGTTAATTATTAAAGTATCTTTTGTACAGACAGAGGAATCTATAGCACTTTGAACACGGACAGATTGAAGTTGAAGACTGGCTTGAAAGGTAGTTTAAAAATGGAGTTTTCTTAAGGAGCATATGAGTGAATCCAGAATCTGGATCTATGACTAAATAAAATAAAATTAATGGGTTTCACAAATTTGTTATAAGTACATATCTATGTACTGGAGAGGGAAAATAAAGGTATATGGGAGAGTTTACTTTTGTTTATGAAATAATCATTTTTAAATTCAGCTTCTTATCTAACACCACCACTATATTTTTATTTAAAAAGTGGAAAAGTAAAAATCCAATTAAATAGCTGGCTTTTGATAACATATCTGCATTAATATGATAAATATATTATTTGATCATTTTTCCCCAAAGGACCACAGGGCAGCCTATAGATGAGGGGTGATGTACAGGAAGATCTCCAGAAAGAACTTGGTGGGGAGGGCAGGGAACGTCCTTACATCCAGAGCAGACATCTGACATTATCTCCTCAAGGAGGAATAACCTTGAGTGGCCTGACATTTGCACAATGGCTTTCTCTCTGATCTGTCTGTGGTTCCAACTAATGACTTGAAAATACCTCGGCTGTTTCCCGAATCCTTCCTCCTATGTTGTTTTATGACAGTCTAATAAGACCTCAGCCTTTTCCCAATGACCATATGTAAAGTTAGATAAATTATAATATTCTAATATTCAATGCTTAATTGGTGTTCAACAGTCAGTGCGGACTCTCAGGGCTGTGTAAGACGAGAGTAAAGACACAGACAGTGGAAATTTTCCTTCATGCTTTCTTGTTAGAAGATTAGGCTTTCTTTCCCTGTGATATCAGGGAACCAAATTAGAAGAGATGAAGCCATAATATGGCTGTGGTAACGATGTCTCCCCTCAAACTTCCTTCTTCAAATCAGCCTTGGGCACAAATTAAAAGTGTGTCCACATGATTTCCCAGATTTCTGTAAGCCAAGTGTATCACTCAAGGTTTGTTTGGGGTTGAATGTAATAAAAATTTGGACCAAAAGGAAAGAGGTAGCCTAGACAAAGGCTACCCAAGGCTGCCCAAGGCTTGCCCTTACCCAGAGGTACCAGTTTCATTGCTGTTCCAGACTTGGTAAGTTTACGATTTTATCCCCTTGCTTATTTGGGTTTTAGATGGCAGATGACCTAACTCTCATTTACACTCCAAGCAAGAAGAAAGAAAGAACAAGGAGGCAGGAAAAGGAGTCTTACACCGGCAAGGTTAAATGTGCTGAATGTCTTCACTGATTACTATGGAGTCCCACAGACCACGATGACATCAAATAGCCTCACCCAGATACAGCACAGGCCTGTGAGGTGAAAAGCTGTTTCAGGCATGCTTTCTGGGCCACCAGTAAGAATGATGGACAAAAGAGTACTGAATGGGAGCTAAAAACACATGCTATTCTACTCAGTAACATTCATTTCTGTTTTATTTTCTTACACACACACACAAATAATTCTTTAAATGGAGAGTTATGTATTTGGTGGGGGGTGGGGCACGGGCATGCCATGTTGCCCATGCAGAGACCAACAGATAACTCGTTACCAATCACTTCTCTCTTTCCACCTTGTTTTGAGACAGCATTTTATGTTTCTTTTTCTTTGGATTATAAGTCTGGCTGATTCTCCTGTCTCCTCCTTCCATCTCACCATAGGAATGCTGGTGTTTCAAATGCCTGCTGCCACTTCTTTTTCTGTGAGTTCTTGAACTCAGGTTGTCCAGCTTGGGTGGCATGTGGTTTTTTTTTTTTTTTTTTTTTTTTTTTGTTATTGAGTGATTTTCCCAGCCCAGATCCAAGAATTTTTAACGCAGGAATGTGTCTCGGTGCTCTCACGTGAAATATAGTGTTCCTTGTATCCAAGGAGTCACAGAAAAGAAATCTATTTCTTCCCCATATCTGCTGCATAAACTAGAACGTGTTGCATGTGGCCTATTTCCATGTTCCCTGGTATATTCAGCCAACTATTACATTTGCTAAAAATGTGCCTTTTGGTTGCTCTCCTACATATTTTATCGAGGAGATTTCCATGTAGCCTAAACTGGAAATCTTAATTACTCTGTAGCCAATGAATTTGATCTTCCAATCCATGGTCCTTTACCTCCTGAGAGCTTGGATGACAAACATGAACCACTACGCCCAGTGTTTTGTGATTCTGGGAATCAAATGATGTTTTCTTGCATGCTGAGCAAGGACTCTACCAAATTAGCTTCCTCCAATTCATGCTTCCTCTCTTTTTAGTCATAAATTACTGCTGTGTTGAAAGGGTGTTTGTTTTTCATTGGTATCTTAGCTAAGGTTTCTATTGCTGTGAAGAAATACCATGACCACAGCAACTCTCATAGGGGAAAACGTTTACTTGGGGTGGCTTATAGTTTCAGGGGTTTATTAGTCCAATATCATCAGGATGGGACATGGTGGCGTGCAGGCAGACATGATGCTGGACAAAGAAATGAGAGTTCTATCTACATCATGATCCACAGGCAGCAGGAGTCTCTGTTCACACTGTGTGTATCTTGAACATAGGAGATATCAAATCAGCCCCGAGAATGACACACTTCCTTTATCAAGGGCACACCTACTCCAAAAAGGCCACACCACCTAATAGTGCCACTCCCTATGAGCTTCTTGGGGCCAGTTATATTCAAACCACCACAACTGGTATTTTGTAAGTCCTCTTTTAGGAGATGATCAACATTCCCATTTTCCTATTTCTCGTACAGCATGTACATTTCAGTTGGAGCAAGTTTTCCTGAATTAGATATTTGTTATGCTGTATTGCGTTTGATTTTTTTTAACGTTTTATCTTATTTGTGTTCAGAGGTTCTGGTTGTGTATATGAAGGAAGGTTTCTACAGAGGACAGAACTGGGTGTGGGATCCCTTGGAGCTGGAGTTACAGGTAGTTGTGAGCTTCCAGATTTGGATGTTGGAACTGAACTTGTGTCTTTTGTAAGCTCAATAGGAGCTTTTAACAGTGGTCATTTCTCCATCTTCAATTATAAAATATTTTGTCATTCTATCCAGAAGATAGATGACCACTATGAAACTAATTCCTTTGTGAAATTAAATTAGTGGTAGACTCTGTATAAGCACTCATATCCCTCTGTCTCCAGATAGCTCTTTAAGACTGATTGCAAGACTCTACCATGGACCCTTTTCACATATTGCTTGCCTTACTCATGGTTCTGACAAAATTCCTGACCAAAGCAAGATAAGGAAGAATGGTTTATTAGGGCTCACAGTTGAAAGGAAAGTGGGTCTGTCACAAAGATGGCAGGGCACACTCAGGAAGCAGAGAGTGATAAGGTTTTCTGCTTAGTTCTCATTCTCCTTTTCACTTAGTCTGGAATCACAACACATAGAAGGTGAGGTTCTCATTAGGGTGAGTCTTCTGAGATTCAATGAAGTGCTATGATGCAGACATGCTAATTTCCTCTGACAGATGACAAAATGTTGCAGTGGAGTTAGGTGGACTTTTTTGCAGGATTCCTATGAGTCTGTTGTGGATTCAAAGAAAATGGCTCGCAAAGGGGGTAGCACCAATGGAAGCTGTGGCCTTGTTGGAGTAGGTGTGGTCATGTTGGGGGAAGTGTGTCATGGTCTTGGCAGGTTTTGAGGTCTCATTTATGGTTAAGCCAAGCTCAGTGAGACAGACCACTTACTGTTTGCCTATGCGAGATGTAGAACTCCTAGCCACTTCTCCAGCACCATAGCTGCCCACTTGCTGCCTCATCCCACCATGATGATAATGGACTGAACCACTGAACTCTAAGACACCCAATTAAATGTTTTCCTTTATAAGAGTTGTCATGGTCATAGTGTTTCTTCACAACAATAGAAACCCTAACCAAGATGTTGTATGAGTGCAGGCCCTTTGTTCGTCCTGGCCATCTGGCTAGCTTATACCCAAAATAATCACACAGAAACTATATTCATTTAAATGCTATTTGGCCATTAGCTCTAGCCTCTTATTAGCTAACTCTTACACCTTGATTTAACCCATTTCTATTAAATATGTGTTACTGGGAAAGATTTAGCATGTCTGATCTGGCATCTCCATAGCGGCTCTCTCTCTCTCTCTCTCTCTCTCTCTCTCTCTCTCTCTCTCTCCTGATTTCTTTCACCCAGAATTCAGTTCTGTCTTCTCTGCCTACCTAATTTCTGCCCTATCAAAAGGCCAGTACTGTTTCTTTATTCAGCCAATGAAAGCAACACATAGACATAAGGAACTCCTACATCACCAAGACAAAAGTTGTACCCGTGACTGGTAAATTTCTATGATAGGTCTGAGCATGCTTTTGTTTGGAAGAATTCAGACTTTAATATTTTGGGTTAAGAAGTCTGTAAAATATTTTAGGCACTGCTTAATGAACCATATTAGTAGGAGAATGGAAGACAATAGGTGCTGAGAATGAGTTGAACTGTGGCGGACTGGTTCAGAGGAGAAGAATTTTAGTATTTTGCTTAGAGTTCTTTCTTGTGATATTTTGAAGAGGAAAGCAGCTGCCTTTTGTCATTGTCTGAAGAGTCTGCATGAGGTGGAAGTTAAGCGTATTGTATTAATTGGCAGAAAAAACTCAGAACAGTCTAGTATAGACTATGTTGTGTGATTATTAGTGATAAGTTTAATGAAGGTTTATAATGAACAGGAGCAAGATGAGAAGGGTAAATTACCAAATGTAAAATTTGAGGAGAAAGGAGCTCCAGGAAGTGGAAGGGAGCTAAGTCCTGTCCTCAAAGAGCTAAACAGATGAAGAAATGGACTAAAGGAAGTAGTGACCTCAGGGCAAGATCCCACCCAGCTAAATCTCCAACTCATGAAAAGGAATTATGGAAAACCTAGAGTAGGGTGTGATGGTACATCCTTTTAATCCCAGCACTCCATAGACTGATGGATCCCTGAGTTTGAGGTCAGACTGGTCTACAGAGCACGTTCTGAAACATCCAATCTTAGGCAGTGAAAGAAAGCAGAAAACTGGTGAACCTGCAATTGAACAAGGAAGCCATGTTCCAACTACAGCAAGCAACATAACTTGGAAGATGTAGCCTCATGGTTCTGACTTTAATGTTAGGGACAGATAAAAGGGGATATGGCATTTAATTTTGTGACTAAGGCAAGATTTTGAGGTCAATCATGTGTCAGGGGTCTCTTTGAATGAAGACCTAGTAGATATGTCATTGCATGAAACTGTGAAGTTGAAGCCTGGATTGCCTTGGAGACCTCAGGACCTTAGAGATGCCAGAGTCATGGGATACCCGCTGAGGTACTAACAGAGAGGGGAACCAGACCAAGAGAAAGACGTGTGTTTCAGTCAACAAAGTAGAAAGAAATTGAAAATATGAAGAATGTTTTGATATTAGATATGAATATGCAGAGTTTGGGGGTTTCCAAGCTAGTTTTCAATCTTGCTTTTGTCCAGTGTTTCCTCACTATGCCCCCTTCCCAGTGCTTTGGGATGATAATATATATCTTGTGCCATTATATGTTGGAAGTATGTGATAGGTTTTTGATTTTGATTTTATAGGTGATTATAGTTAAGAGAATGCATAAATCTCAGAAGAGACTTTGAACTTTGGACTTTAAAACATTTCTGAGTTTGCTGTAGATATGGGAACTTTTGAAGTTGGACTGAATGCATTTTTATATTATGATATGGCTACAAGCCTTTGAGGGCCAGAAAGTGGAATGTGGTTGTTAGAAAGAAAATGCTGTCCAAAGGGAGTGGCACTAATGGGATTTGTGGTCTTGGTGGAGTAGATGCAGTCATATTGAAAGAAGTGTATCAGTATCACTGTCTTGGCAGGCTTTGAGATCTCATATATGCTCAAGACATGCCCAGTGAGATAGACCACTTCCTGTTATCTGTGGAAAATGCAGAACCCTCATCCACATCTCTAGCACCATGTTTGCTTGTGTACCACCATGGTGATAACAGACTGAACCTCTGAACTCTAAGCCAGCCAACTAAGCATTTTCCTTTATTAGAGTTTTATGGTCGTGGTATTTGTAAGTTCTCATTGAGACTAATAAAACTATGTTGTGAGGGCTCGTGTGATGGTTCAGCTGGTAAAGGAGCTTGTGGGTAAACCTGAATAATGGCCTGAGTTTGATCCCTGGAACCCACTTCTGGATAGAAGGAAAGAACAAAAAAACTGTCTCCCATACGTTGTCTTTAACTTACTTCAAAAACTGACCTCTACACATACTCTGTGGCATGTAACTAAACACACACACACACACACCCCAAATGTAATTTTAAAAAATTAATGCATTTTGAGTTAAGTAATAATCAGTTTTACCTATAATATAACCAAGGTCTGAAGGCGTAAGTCAAGAACAATGCCACATCAGTTTGGAGTTATGATTAATAGGGTGTTATTTATTTAAAGGGGAAAAAACTTACAGATCACCATCCCAGACAACAGCCATCTGCACAACCAGGAAGGGAGTCTAGTCTCCTGCGGAGCAGGAAGTGAAGAGAGCAAGCGGAGGAAGTAGCCGTTTTTTTTAAAGGGAGAGAAACCATGCCCCAATGGGCTGGTATCTCAGCAGCTATTGGTTGGAGGGGCGGAAGGACCTCCCGCAACAAAGGTCCTCATTAACTGGGAGCAGCATAGCACATGTATGATCTTGTCAAACACCCCTGAGAGAGATGGAAATCCTAATATGGAAGGTTAGATTTCCTGCTCTGCTCTCCATTTCCTCCTCTTTCTCTGTCCTCATCTTCTCAGCGTCCAGCTAACATTGTCTAATACCAATGCTGCCTCAGTACAAGTGATTTCTATCCCTGCTATTTACAACGTGTTAGTTTGTACTCGGCAATTTTCAGGTTGAGCTCCCTTTATCTCCAAGCGTTCACCCCTCTGCCTGACTCCATGCACTCTGCATTTCTCGAAAGGCTTGTGGTTTTGGTTCCCTGGTTTTCCTAAGGCATTGTCTTTTAAAACAAACTTTTTTGACTGACATCTCAATAAGAACTCTGTGTGGAATCCCAATACCACTACCACCACACAAAGACTTAAACATAACAGGTTACTAAATGTGCCTACATTGTATCTCAGTCTCTGAAAGTATAGACTGTAAGTTTTTGCAAAAATAATGGATATAAAATTGTTACATGGAATGGAATATGTGTCCTCTTTCTTCTATTGAGTGTATATATATTTACATAGTAAAAGATTTGGGTTGTGTCATCTTTTCTTAAAAGAGAGTTCTTTTGTTTGTTTTTGTTTTTGTTTTGTTTTGTTTTGTTGTGAGACAAGCTCTCACCATGTAACCTGGTTTACCTGAAACCCACTATGTAGACAAAGTGGGTCTCAAACTTAACAGAAATTTACCTGACTCCGTCTCCTGAGTACTAGAATCAAAGGCGAATGCCACCACTTTCAGTCCTTGCCTCCATTTTAAGTAGAAAAGATTTCATGTAGAGAACTGTTAAATCATAGGGCACTAGGAACATGCCTGGTGGTAATGATGGTAATCAATCCCAAGGATCGTCCAATAATTTGTTTGAGAAGAGGGATTCACCAAATGTCCTCATAGGAAATTTGACTGCATAGTTTCAAGTCTTTATTTCTCAGGGGATAAAAATCTATAAATGGTCGCATAGCTTCTAATTAGATAGTAAAATGTCATAATAAGACTCCGACAATGTGAACACGCATATCAATTTGGGGGTGGAAAAGGCATTGGGTTACAGGAAATTTTAACACACGGAAGAGTTGAACTTTAAAAAGTTCTAGGCATGTAACAGAGGAAATTCAACCATTGCATTATTGTCCAATTTAATGTTTAAGTTTGAATCATTTTGGATGTGTTGTTTCTGTTGACTCAGCCAGCATCCATACAGTCAATACAGATCCTGTAGAAATCTTCCTTGAAAGTGAACTCTACACTTTAAAAGAATTCCAGTTAGTGAAGACTCAGCAAGTTCAGAAGCAAAGTGTAGAAATATTCATTGAAATTACTGATGTTTTTTACAACTTTAAATACATTGAAACAGTCCTTGACTCATTGTGAGAATTCTTGTCTATTTTTAAGTCACTGGAATCTTAGAGAGGATTTGATTGAAATCTTTAGAAGATTATAAGATTCTGATTAAGCGCACATGGCCAAAGCTGACTTATTACATTTATAGGGTTTGTTTTGTTATCTGTAACAAGGGTGTGTAAATGTATTGAAAAGTTGTATTTTATAATTTTTTATTTTTAATAAATGGAGCTTTATAAAATAAACAGTAGCAAGCACATTCCATATATCAAGAGCTCTCAAACAGAATTAAAAACATATAGAGAAATGTTTGGTATAGAGCTAATCATGGTAGCTGCGCCTGTTTGTATACATGTGAATATGTGAGTGTGTACATGCATGTTTATAAATAAGTGCATGTATGTGTGTAAGAATGTGTCTATGTGTATGTAAATGTGGTGTGTGTGTGTATGTGTGTGTTTGTGTGTGTGTGTGCTCTCATAATGTGACCTGGCTCTTTCTAACAGAGCTCTGAATGGTTGCACACATACTTTCTCACCACCCGTCTGTCAGTAGCTGCTTCTAACTCAATTCTATAACTTCTCCTGGCCTCTGTAACACTCCACACTAAACCGACATCCCCTTAAGATGAACACAGCAATTGTCAGTTGAGGTAAGGCTTGTAGTTTGCCAAACTCTGACTGTGGAAGCCACATGCTTTCTTTCTTTCTTTCTTTCTTTCTTTCTTTCTTTCTTTCTTTCTTTCTTTCTTTCTTTCTTTCTTTCTTCCTTTCTTTCTCTCTCCTTCATTCCGTCGTTCCTTCCTTTGTTCCTTCCTTCGTTCATTCCTTCCTTCCTTCCTTTCTCTCATCCTTCCTTTTTATTTTTTAAAGGCTTAATTACTTCCTTTATATGTGTATGTGAATGCCTTGACAAATTTATGCATAACATGCACATAAAGACTATGGGCATGGAGACCAAAAGAACCTCTAGATAAGACTCACTAGAAATGGAGTTTCTGACTGTTCTGAGCCACCCTATGGTGCTTGACACTGACCAGGGTCCTCTGCAAGAGCAGTCAATATCTGTAGAGTTATCTTTTTGTACACTGTAAAGATTTGCCACTTGAATTAGATTAATAAAACACTGATTGGCCAGTAACCAGGCAGGCAGTATAGGCAGACTGACCAAACTAAGGATGATGGGAAGGAGAAGGGTGGAGTCAGGAGTCACCAACCAGATGCAGAGAGAAGAGAGGCTTGCTGTACTGAGAAAAGGTACTGCCATGTGGCAAAGCATAAATAAGGACTATGGGTTAATTTAAAGTGTAGAGCTAATTAGCAATAAGCTTGAGCTATTGGACAAACATAGCTAATATTAAGCCTCTGTCTGGTAATTTGGGAAGTGGCTTCCAGGCATTTCAGACCACGCTGCTCCACGATAGGAAACTTCTGCCTATAGTAATTGCTGCTAACCATTGAGCCATCTCTCTAGTTTTTTTAAAATATGCAATCCAATTTAATCATGCTTCTCTAAGTCCTTATGTTTAGACTCTAGCATTATACCAAAACCATTGAAGATTCATTCCACTCAAGATCCCATTAGGACCACTCAACTAAGAATATGACTGACCCCACTATGTAGAAGGGACAGTAGGGAGGGCAGGCTGTAGATATTTGGTGCAGGGAAAACAGGGATGCCTCCAGCACTTTCTCTGTGTTGTCATGGCCATTGGATTAATATGGCTAACAAACTGCTGGGTGCTATGCTGATGCTGTGTGGTTTGTTCTGTACTTCTAAGACAAGCAGTCCTTAGCTGTTTGGCCTTGACCAGAGCCCAGCACCCTCAGAGCCTCCATGGTTCAAGTCTACCTCGACCCATGTTGCTATTCAAGAGGAGCTGATCTCAACCCCACCTCATGCTATGGAGGGTCCATAAAACACCAAATATTGGCATACAGTCAATTATTTTCTTGATTTCTCAGACTCAGTTACTTATGCTTCTCTGTATTTTGTTTACCTGAATACACAAAGTGTCTGCTTTTGGTTCACATTTACTCTTGAACTGAGACAGTCCTCTTGTGCTAAATGCTGCTGCTCTCCCGAGAGGCCCTCTAGTCTTGACAGGGAAGCTCTACAGGTTCAAACAAAGGCCTCCACGGACTGTTCAAGGGAATTTCCAAGTAGACTGTTCCTTGGAAAAATAGGATCATTTTTATTCTAAGCCATTTCCTCCTCTGCCTCTTCTTCCTATTCTTTTTGGGGTTTTTAGAAACATTGTCTCATATAGCCCAGTCTAGCCTCAAATTGACTACATAACCAAAGATGACTTATGATTTCTGATACTTTTTGGAAATTCTGAAACTTCTATGTCCATCTAGAGTGCTGATATGGGAGGTGTGTACCTGATGGGGGAGAGTCTTCTGTTTTGTGTTGATTTCATTGGTTAAAGAAACTGCCTTGGCCCTTTGATAGGACAGAAAATTAGGTAGGCGGAGGAGACAGAACAGTATGCTGGGAGAAAGAAGCCGAGTAGGGCAGTTGCCATGATTCTCCCACTCCAGACAGACACAGGTTAAGATCTTCCCTGGTAAGCCACCTCGTGGGCTATACAGATTATTAGAAATGGGTTAGATCAATATGTAAGAGCTAGCCAATAAGAGGCTTGAACTAATGGGCCAGGCAGTGTTTAAAAGAATATAGTTTCTATGTAATTATTTCGGGTATAAAGCTAGCCGTGTGGGCAGTCGGGTGCCAGGAACGTAGCCTGCCGCTCCTATTACTACATGTACCACCATTTTCCATTTCTGGAGTTCTGAGAATTGAACTTGGTACTTCGTGCATGCTAGGAAAACACTCTACCAACTGAGCCAGAGACCTAAGCTGCCATTTTTTTCTTAAATGATAACATTAAATCTGAAATGTTGAAAATTTTGCACATAGATAGACACTACTTAGGAGCTCTTGGTTAATTCTATAGGCTGTGAAATCAATAATGACAAAAAAATGATAGCAACTGTCACCCAGACAGTGACACTAATAGATGGACTGATACCCAGAAATCCTGTGTGTAAACATCAGGCCTTCCACTTAGGACCTCTGCTTCATTGTTTTATTCGACCCTGAGAAAATCTGGGTGTGCCACCAAGTACCTGCAGGCCTGGGTAACACTGAAAGAAACAACTGCTAAATAGTAAATGAATAAATGCAAAAGTCATTAAAACTTGCATATAGTACTTATATACTTATATACAGCTGGAGTTTGCAGAAAGCCACCCAGTTCATGGGGCTGCTCAGTAATTGTCGCCAACGGTTATTAAGAGCTCTTAAAAAGACATCGTAGGAAAACATTGTGCAGCACACATGGATTGCTCCCTGTTCCCTGATGTTTCTGGATCCCCTCTTTTCTTTGTACTGTGCCCACTCAATCTCGTTTAGTTAATGGCAGCCACCTTGCCCATAAAACTCAAATGTCCTTTTATCAGCTCCGCCATGTCAATTTCACGAGGATGTAGCTTCTCGGACCAGAATACCAACTGTGTAAAAAGTGCAATGAATTATAGTCCGGTTCTGAAGGCAATGATATGAGCCAATCAGAAACCACAGATGATGCAGGGTGACTTGGGCCTTACGGTTTTGTGCATAACGTGATCTCGATGCATAAACCAGGAATATCTTTGATTTTAACATGTTTTTACCCCTCTTTTCACAAAACAAGATTCTTTTAATTAAAAACATTTTTTAAAAGTGCAGTATGTGTAATTGTTAGCACCTGCTATGTGTTACCAACAGCTGTTTCCCACTTACCTAGGGGAACTGTTGTAATTATTCTGTAAGCATACTGGAATGGCATTTACCAAGATGTCTGTGAAAGTTTCATTTGTGGGTTTGTAGCATATTTGGTTGCTTATTTTTTTTTTAAATCCTTCCCCCCATTCCTTTCTGTTTTCAAGAATCCACACTGACCCAGCTCACCAAAAGCAGAAATGTCCTTTGCGGCTAAGAAAAAATTTCTAAATCTGGCATTGGCGATGCACATATTATTCTCATGGTGCTATTATTATAATTAAATCTCATATGTGCAAATGCATTGTAAGACTCACCTGTACATGTCTTAAGAGCTAACCCAGACCCCGTGCAATATGGAAGTCGTAAATCTTCATTATAAATGCATAACTGAATTTTTAGAAAGGTGGCATCTTTGTATCAGCTTGACTTTAACAGAAGCTGCATTGAAAATGAGTATTCTTTCTTTTTTTTTCAGCGGTCTTACAAGAAGCAGTCACTCTGAATTCTTCATTTATGATACTAATCACACAATTACCTACAGGCATGTAGGTTTCAGCCAAATAATGGCCCAATTGCAAACAATGACTAAGGAGAGATAGCTCCATTCATAACCACTGTTTCAACTGAGCTCAGTAATAATCAAAGCAATCTGAGGGTGACTCATTAATTAATTGACGTTCTTTTTTATTATGTGCTATTGAGTTAATGAGTAATTCGGGTGAGATAATTCTCTGAACACATCGATTACTTGAGATGTTTTCTGAGGCTTTCACACCAATGACACACTGTGTTGTTAGAAGATGTTCATATTTGTGTGTTCATTATGGGTAGGTTTAAGATGGGGGCCAACACTCAAAAAGGCATAGTGAAAGGACTGGATATATCAGCTCTGTCTCTGTGTGTTCACAGGCAATTAAGCACACAGAGCAAGGCCTGACACACAGTGGGCATTCAGGAAAGTCCATCTGAAATAGAGACCATCTCAAACCTCGGTTTCTTATTACCCTAAATTAAAATCACATTAAAAAGAAAAACACGGTATAATGGCATTTTTAAGAAAAAGTAGTGATCAAAAGGCTTTTGCTTAAATTGTGTTCTGGGTTAATGGCCTATTGCCATAAACACGCAGATTGTTTTAGCAACTCACTGAAGGGAAGCCTGCACATGTTTGGTCTGCATCATTTCTGCGAAATGGCCTAAGTGACGATTCAAAGAGCAATCTGCCTAAAGTGATAGTTAAAACAAAACTGTGTGCGGATGGTGCGTTTACCAGAGATCCCATTGTCACTTCCCTGCTTCAATTAAGGCAGCACGTGTCTTTCTTGAAAACATACAATTTAGTGGACATTTTGGTTTCAATTCATTTTACAAAAAATTTGAAGTTTAGTCTGCAGGCAGCAACAGAGTTGCTTTTCTCTAGGTCAGTTAAATATATGTAAATGCACAAAAAACAATAATTGTTACCTTCGTTTTGGACAGTTTTTTTCTTCCACAAAAGTAAAAGAGTGGAGATCCTTCTACTTCAGGACTTTTTAACATTCTCATTGAAAGAGGATCTGAGATGGCTTCCTTAGGCTTGTTGGGATTGACTTTTAGAAAGGAAGTTTTTCATTTTCTTGTGGACACACACACACACACACACACACACACATGTTTTTCAGATCATCTTTGTCTTTGCCAACTAAGTGCAACCCAATAGTGGAATGCCTTTTTAATTGAAAACCTGAATCCAGATATTTAGAAAAGTGAACGAAAGAATCCAGATGTGTGCGGGCAAGATGAAGGTGAAATTATGAACAAGGGGCTGCTGTCATGCTCTTGATGCTGGTGGTGGGGTGGTCCCTCATTCAGATCAGCCTGCAGAGATGCCCACTGAGAGGAGAACTTTCTCAGCTGGTGAACTCAGAAGTCTGTCCCAGGTGCCCTACTGGAGCATCAGATATGATCTAGGATCCACACAATGCCAAGAGAAGAGCTGACAAAAGGCAGGGGCTTTGCATCCCCACGACAATCAGCCTACTATTTCAGGTCCAAACTGCTACTGCATGTGGCCAATTAACTGGAAATCAGCTTAAAGGTGGAAATTTACCTTCATCTTGGTTCACAATTTCATGGAGATTAAAGATAATCTAAAGAGTTTAAGGCTTTAATCTTTACTTCAGGTGAGCCGTTTCCCCAAAGATTAAGCAAAAGCAATGTAGACCCTGTTTGATTTGGGGATGGCAAGGGTGACTGAACAGCTTTCAGAAATCAGGAGAAGTTTGTTTCCAGGTGACACATATTTTGACCTGTTAAGGATACTATGAAAGCCCATTTTGATGGGAAAAGTTAAGGACATTTGAAAACCATAATGAAAGACATTATATCAAGAGGAGCCAGCAGGGCTGTTAGGTGAACTTCTTGCTGTGTGTCCCCTTCCCTGGCTGTGTGTCCCCTTCCCTGGCTGAGTGTCCCCTTCCCTGGCTGTGTGTCCCTTTCCCTGGCTGAGTGTCCCCTTCCCTGGCTGTGTGTCCCCTTCCCTGGCTGTGTGTCCCTTTCCCTGGCTGAGTGTCCCCTTCCCTGGCTGTGTGTCCCCTTCCCTGGCTGTGTGTCCCTTCCCTTGCTGTGTGTCCCCTTTCCTGGCTGTGTGTCCCCTTCACCTGTGGTGTGTCATCTTTCCCAATTTCATTTTTGATATTTTAAGCTAATCCTGTCTTCTCACAAAACAAACTTTTGGGGCTGAGCGGTAAATAAGAATCACCTTGTGGATTCCAAATGGATTACAATTCTTCATTTTTCCTCCAATTTGAGCAAACGGGACTTGCACACTCTTAACCATGAAGCATTTGGAAAATGTGCCTATCATTCACTTTCTACAGAACCATTTTTTTCACGAGGCAATATTCAGATTCTCATGCATTTCCCGAATAAACTTATGTTTCATGATGATTCAAAGCCACACCAGCATTGTTTCCAGCTTAATATTCTGGCCCCAGACCAAGAATGTAGGTAGAACATTTAATGGCCATCTGTAATGCAGAAACTGGCAGGGAAAATATGTAATACAAATAACGGTGGAGGACATTTCCTGTGTACGCAATGGAGAACAATGAGAAAAACCCATGGTGCAGAGTTTGCTGGAGAACAAATATGGCTCACAGTGCCTGTTCGGAATGGATTTGGGGAAAACTGGTCTCACCGCAGAATGCAAAACCAAAATAACAACGTGTGAGCAGAAGAGGGAACCAGAGTCTCGGTTTTATTTCCTTAATTGCAGTTTAAGTAAATCATTTCCCACAGTTTCTGTTTCTAGAACATTCTTCTTCATCAGCTATCATTTAAATAAGGGGAAAACACTTCATCGTGAAAAAGAAATGAAAAAGACAGATTTTTAGCCCAAGTGTTACATGATCTGAGTAGGACGATGGCAAAAAACTCAAGGAGCATCATCCTGGTCTCAGTGGAGTCACACTCCGGTCTGTGTGGTGTTATCAGTTCGTTAACCATAAAGACATCAATCCCCATCTCCTAGGGAGAAGCCTGGACAACATCTATACAAGGAATTTTAAATCTGAAAAATTATGTCCTAATTGTGGTAATACCGTTTTCATTTAGAGTAACCCTTTGGAAAAAGAATTTACATGCTACCCAAAGGCACTATTTCACAAACGGTGTGTGATTGAGAAAAGAAAAAGAGAATAAATCTATAGTGAAGGTGAGAGACACAATAAAGAGTATTGAAAGGACATCACTAAGTCTTAAGGACATTCTAAAAATGGCACTTTTCACATTGGTATAAAATGAAAGTGCTTTAAGCTGAAATCTTTATTGTTTTTTTTTAAAGCTGATCTTTAGTCCCCTGAAAATAGGGGGTTATCATGAGACCATGAATACACCTAACCATAGGAGCCATAAGGAGTGGGTGTCACTAACTGCTTTGCCTGTGTTTACTTATTTACTTTTGTGTTTCTAATGTGATAGTCTTGCGTTCTCTGTGTGTCATTGGTGAGGTTTGCTCTTCAGTTCTTACCAGAAAGGTATAGCGCATTGAAAATAGCTGGTAGACACAGAAAGCACAAATATACAGTAAGTTTAAACACTGATTGTACTAAATGCAACAATTCAAAGAAGCAAACAAAACACAAATGGTAACACAATAAAACTGTATTACATTTGTGCTTCAGATATTACAATACATTATATACAATAGTCCAAAATAAACATCTCATGCCAAGTGACACAAAAACGAATAGCAAGCAAAAAAATCCAGCAATATATACATTACTTTCCTTTCTTTAATAATGGACATTCAACTCTTGAACTGGGGCAATTTTACTACATACAGATGCAGTCCGCCTTTTCTTCCATATGGCCGGCCATCCTGCTGTCCTACCACTACCCTATTCAGTAGGTTCCTGTGTCAATTCTTATATACAGGTGAGCAAAAAAGATAAAGGGATGTAGTGCTTTGTGTTGTTGGGGTGATGCCGACGGATCAGCGGACCTGGGGTGCGTAACCTTCTTTCATCAGGCCTTCCTCGTAGTCTGTCTGGCAGAGGATCATGTTATTCTTTAAGAAGAATTTGTCTCCGACACAAAATCTGAAAGCATGAAAACATAAAGTGTGTTAGGACTCCTGAAATCTGAAGTCTTAGGAAGTTACTTTCATAGTAAAAGTTAAAACTGTGTTGTTTCATATATTAAAGCTTGCATACAGCCTTTCAAACTCCCCTTATAAACAGCATAGGAGCAGCAAGGTCAGCATTTGGGACACCAATGGTGAAATTCCTTATTTCTTTTCTTTTCTCTTTTCCTTTTCCTTGCCACTTTGGCAAGGAGAAAATATTTGATCTATATACATCCTCACCAAAGTAAAATTAAATATGATATCAGTTCTTACTAGTCATGATCATGAACGGTTATATACTGGTCCTTTGTCCAGTTAATACAAACCACAAAAAGCACTACAGTGAACCAAGGGATTAGGAAATCGTCCAGTTTAAAATTTTCCATTCCAGGCATCCTTGAATTCTGTTATTAAAATCTGACTAAATCATAGCAATTTGTAAGTGCCTACTGTCCAATGCAAAGTGCCCAGGAGCTATTTTCCTCCATGGCAAATTCCCCAGCTATGAAATAGTAGATGTTACTTCCTAGAATGCTTCCTGTTAAGGCAGAGCAGCCTGGAAGAACTTTCTCATGTGGATGTGATAAATAAAACCAGCTCCCAGCAGTTAATTATGCATTTTAGTTTATGAAGTATTGTTTAAAGTGCGAGACTCTAGTATTTTTAATAAGCATTCTTTTTATATAGTTTCTCAGTGGGTGATACTATGAACACAATCCAGGTCAAAAGTAAATGTCGTGCTGTTTCCAGTACATTTAACAATAAAGTAACTCTGGGGAGATCTGTATATGTTATATATATACACATATATACATACATATATATGCATATATACATATATACATACATACATTACATATATGTATATAAACTTAATTGTAACAACTTAAAGTTCAAAGAGCAGTGTTTGGTAGAGTTGACTGAAAACAACTCTGTAATTACACAGGCTGACCTCTGTGACCTTTGGTGGTGGTCATTCTTTATCAGATAGTCAATTCAGAGTGATGCTCAGGCAGAAATCTTAGTGCTTGGATTAAACTGGGAAGTGAAGGCCACCCTCTAATGCTCTGCAAAGTTGAAGGTTTAAATGAGGGGCACTTGGGCTGATTTACATTTGCAAAGATTGGAATTCTAGACAAACAGTGAATCTATTTATTTTCCATCCAGGCAGCTTTGGAAATTTATCCTTACACTAGCTAAGTAGATAGAGGGGAAAATAGTGTAATAAAAAAAGTAGATTGAAAAGAATTAGCTCTCCTCTTAAAGGAAAATTGCCCTGTTTATTTGTGGGGTTTACTTTTTCCCTAGGATTACTGCCTACTGCTGATGTTGGTTTAAAGTAGAGGCTCAGCTCTGGTCTGGAAATCCTGGATTTGTTTGCTGCTGCATCTACTGGACAAGATGCACATTTAAGTTTGGGACTTTGAGTATATTTTTCTCTTTTGCTAGCTCTAGGCTGTATGCTTTAAATATTGCATTTAAACAGTGATGCTTAATATATCAGTTTACATAGCTAGCATGACCATGAAGATATATTGGATAAATAGAAATATTCTTTTATTTGGACAACCCTTGGGAACCCAAATTTGACTTTTATCTTTTATGGAAAATTAAGTGAAACAGCAATAAAGTCATGTTTAATGAGTGCTCAAGACAATCCGTTTATATTACTGCTGAAATTACTTTCAACTCATTAATAATATAATATCATATCTGAATAAATACATTCAGTAATGCACTCCTGTCTTCTTGCTGTTATAGAGCTGGTTTTCCTACAGTGCAAATGATCTGAAGAAATTTTCAATGTTCATTGTCTTTAACTTTGTTTAATTTCTTATCAGGAACGTAAATTCTATTAGTCGTCATATACAAAGACGGGATTCTATCTTCCCATCCTGCCCTGTGGTATCCTGTAATTTGTGGCTCAGAGTCCTTAAAGACAGAATATTTTATTTTGTAGGTGAGTAAGATCAAGGTTGCCACAGTGAGTTGTCATCTGGAAGCAGTAGTCCTGGGGACCTGGATTCATGCTCTGCTTTGGTCACACATGTGATGATGGCATGGGTGCATGCCACTCTTTCCCTACTTAAGTTCTCTGTAGGAGAGATGAAGACACAGTATCCAACTATAGGGCACTACCATGAAAAGCCCAGGGAAAACAGGCAAACAAGCTGCCATGGATACGGTCCAGATTCCAGCCTTCCCCTGGTGGCAAAGACTAAGCCTCCCCTTTTGATCATGGGACTTGATCAGACTTGTTTCTCACATTCAGCCTAGTCGGTCAGCGAGCATTTAATTTCTGTACTGTTATTTATCGAATTTTTCATGTCTACATATTTGACTATATGTACATGTTTGCATGTATGTACACTTGTATGACTTTCTGGGCTCTTACCAGAATGTCAAAAGACCTGTCTGGGTTTGCACAACCTAAGGAAATGTGGTGGAGAACTGGAGATGTTTCAGTTCTTTGTCAGCCCCTGGTTTGTTTTCTCACCCAGGTCAGGACGATGTAAAGAGTGAATCTAAGTTTATTAGTCTTTGTCTTCTTAAAATAAAGTCTCACCATGTTGTTTAGACTAGCCTGCAATTCACTGTGAAGCCCACACTGGCCTCGAAGTTTAGCAACCATCATGCCTCAGACTCCTGAATGCTGCCGTTGCAGGAATGAATTGCCACACCCAGACCCACAGTCTTTGCATTACTGTATTCTCTTGTGCATTTTACATAAGTCTAATTACCATTTGATGAGGTGGATGCCACACGTACCATTGACTAGTACAGAGAGAGAGAGACAGAGAGAAATAGATACAATATCTAAAAGTGAGAGAAAATATATCAACAGAGTGAAACAGTCCTTTCTAAAAGGTTTTATAACTAACATATTAACAACTGGGTAAAGTCTTTTGTGGACATGTCGACCTATATGTAAAGGTAAAGATGATATAGAACACAGGTTAAAGGTATCACAGTCACACCTGACTTACAAAACAGTGTAAACAATGTTTACTGCTGTGGTTAGGAGTAGACCATAGCTGTTCAATTGAGGTCATTCTTGTCCCTAAAAATGTCCCATACAGGGGCTGGGGACAGGGTAAAATGCTTTCCACACAAGAATAAAGATCTTCGTTCAGTACCCAGCATGCAGATAAATGGCCTGGCATGCCTGTGCTTACATATAAGCCTAGAACTGGGGAGGCTGAAACAGGACGATCCTGGAGGTGCTGATCAGTTGTTTTAACGAAATGGATGAGCTTGAGGTTCAGTGAGAGACTGTCTAAAACAATAAAGCAGAGAGGCTACTACTATAGAAGACACCTAGTGAGTCTTTGGCCTCCACATACACACTCACCTGTACACCCATCCACACAGCTGTGTTCATGTATACAACATGTGGGAGCATATGTGTACTTACATGCAAACATGTACATATGCTCAGATGTGTAGACATGAAGCAATTAGACAAATCACAGTGTAGGTATTAAATGCTCAACAAAATAAGGAATAACTTAAATTTTATAACTTATTTCCAACATCATATAACCTGCTTTTTATGAGATTTAACATTTGTAAAAAAAAAAACATTTTGAATATGGTGATGGCTGAAGAAAGCTTTAAGTGTATTTAAGAGGCCAGCCTAAACCTCGGGAATGCCCTCTTATCATCTTTCTTGTAATGCAGTCTTAAATGCTTGTGGAATGATCATTCTATTAGTTTTATCTTCATTTGAAACTTACTAATGAAAGAAAGGATGCCAATTAGGTTATTAACTCATCTAATATTCTTATGTGGAAATTAAGAATGCAGCTAGTTTCCAGCAGAGGACACGTCTAGCTGACTTCAGAGAGTTTTTGAGTCCTGAGAAGAGTAAGAATGAAGTATAAATAATAAACCTCTGCTCTAAAATAGGGGGCGTAGAGCAATTTCTCCTTTTATATTTCTTACTGATTCTTTAAAAGTTCAATAAAGTGATTTTAAGTGTTTTCAACACTGTTGGTGTCCCCTTACGTCCTTCTCAAGCCTCCCACCTCTTCCAGTTAGAGCAGGTTTATCAAAACCCTGTTCTAAGATGCCTCCATTTGTAATATGCATTTGAAGAAGCGAGAACATTAACTTAGTTGTCTTATTTCCCTAAGGTCAGTGATGTATAATTATAACTAATTTCTGTTTTTATAATGTTTAAAAAAAAGAGGAAATTTGGTATGTATTCCCAACATATCTACTTTCTCACTCAGCATTCATAGCCACTAAAGGACGGAGTACTCCATACTGCAATATTCAGCAAGAGGTGTCTGCCAGTCCCAACACTCGTGAACAAATTTCCTGTCTCTTCCCCATTGGCAGTCCAATTGTCATTGCATATCTCACCCCTTACAATCCCTTCAGCACCAAGGAACACTATCCCCTATCCTGAATCCTGCTATAAATTATTCAAAATCAACTTTACCTTAGTCCCGCAGGATCTATTTATACTTAAATATTCTTTGTCATAAAACAGAATGCTCTTCTGACGTCAGCTGCCATTTCAAATTAATATATTTCAAAATCTTCCCTCTGTGTGTGTGAGTGTGTGTGCGCGTGCGTGCACACGCGCATGTGGTGTTCTTGTAGGTGCACATGGACGTTTATGAGCACAGAGGGCAGCAATCAGCTTCTACTGTACTCTTCTAGAGGCATCCACCAATCTTTTTGAGACAGAGTCTCTCACTGAGACAGGAGACTGACTGATTTGGCTAGGCTGACTCTCCAGGGAGTCCAAGGCATCTGCCTATGTCCATCTTCCCAGCTCTGAGATTACAGGTAGTTGTCACCATACTGGTTTTGTTGTTTTGTTATATTATGTGGCTTTTGAACCCGAAATGCAGGCCCTCATGCCCACCAGGCAAGCATTTTACCAACTGAGTCCTGTCCCCAGTCCTACCAGGACCATAGGACTTATTCCTGTATACTAAACATGTCAGTCAGCTCCAAGGTGCTTCCCTGAACTTGAAAAAATGGATGCCTCTTCTCCCAGCATGTAGACCTAAGTCTAATTAAGCTTTACTGCAAGTCTCTGATATCTTGTCTCCCCCAGAGTGCTGAATGCATTGAGTTTGTTAAAGAAACTAGATTTTATTCACCTCTGCTTCCACAGGGCCTCGCACTGCTTCAGCCCTTAAAATAGAAAGCAAATGTTGAGCCAGAAATCGGCTCCAAGGGTCAATGTGTTTGCCACCAAGCCTTGTAACCTGAGTTTGATTCTCAGAATCCTCAGGGTAGAAGAGAGGAGAGAATCAACTCCCACAAGTTATCTTCTGACCTCTAAACATGCACCGTGGTATAAGCATGCACACATACTAGAAAATTAATATATGTAAAATGTATCTTAAATTAAATACCACAAAGAAAGGAAAAGGAAATATCAAGCAGACTGTTTTATTCCCTTATGTTCCAAGGTCATTGTATTATGGAATAATCTTTTTGGACACTGTGAATATGTGTCACTCTGATTGATTTAATAAAAGGTTGAATGACCAATAGCTAGGCAGGATTTGGGGGGCAGAAAGAATGTTCAGAAGAAGGGTAGAGCCATGAGGAGACACCAATTTTATTGCCTACTCTAGAGGCTAAAAGTATCATCTACATAATGGTCATTTTTGGTATTAAATGAGATTGTTATGCTTAAATATGTGTGATTTGGATTCCTCTTTGTATACTATAAATATGTTTTATTACCATTGGTTAATAAAGAAGCTGTTTCACCCAGTGGCTTAGCAGAGTAAAGCCTGGCAGGAAATCAGAACAGAGAGAGAGAGAGAGAGAGAGAGAGAGAGAGAGAGAGAGAGAGAGAGAGAGAGTAGATCGAGTCAAAGAGATGCCATGTAGCTGCTGAAAGAGAAGGGCCCAGAAACTATCTCGTAAGCCACAGCCTTGTGGCAATACACAGATTAATAGAAATGGGTTAATTCAAGATATAAGAGCTAGCTACAAATATGCCTGAGACATTAGCTGAACAATGTTGTGATTAATATAGTTTCTGTGTGATTATTTGGGTCTGGGTGGCCGGAATATGAAAGAGCAGTCTCTTTCTTCTCTCTCTCTCTCTCTCTCTCTCTCTCTCTCTCTCTCTCTCTCACACACACACACACACACACACACACGTATGTATGTATGTATGTATGTATAAATCAATGAAACAAAGTATAATCTTAAAAAACACAAATTTAATTTATATTTGCATTTCAAATTAATATATTCCAAAATCTGTGTGTGTGTGTGTGTGTGTGTGTGTGTGTGTGTGTGGTACAGAGTAAGCAGCATGGGCTTTACAAAGTAAAGGTAACCAAGTCATGTAAAAACAAGGTAGGTTATAAGATACGGGTTAATTTAAGTTAAAAAGAATTAGTTAGAAACAAGCCTAAGCTATCAACTGAGCTTTCACAATTAATAAGAAATCTGTGTGTCAAAATTTGGTAGTTTGCTGGAGGGACAGGGACAAACTAGATACATCATTATTTAGTTTTCTGTGGAGGAACTTTTCAGAGATTTTTTTTTCAATTCCAAATGAAAATTAAATTATCATAAAATAAGTTCCAGAAAGATCTTCCCCAGTTTCCTTACTTTTTAAAGGGAGATATTTTGGTAGTTAAAATACAGGACCTAAAGTTTTGCTAGAAAAGACATAGCCCTGCACATACTGTCATTACTGCTTTCTGTCTCTCTGTGTGGTGTATGCACATGGATATTCATGCATGTACATGTGTTCATGTGCGTATATATTATGTTGTATATGTGCAGAGGTGTTCATTTACTGATGTACAAATATATATGGAGGCCAGAAGAAGACACTGGGTTTCCTCCAGTACACGCTTCCTTATTTATTATTGCTATTATCAAGAAATCCTTGGAATATTATGACGAGGGAGGGGGACTTGATTGGGGGAGGGGAAGGGAAAGGGGAGGCGGCGGTGGGGAAAAATATGTAAATATGTGTGCAATAATTTCCTTTGAGGCTACCTGAAATGTAAAGATTTTGAAATAAATTCTTGCGTTTTTTTCAGAAAAAAAATTTGGAAATCATTTTGGTCTTCATACTGAATGTTGTGACAAGGCTTTACAAGGCTTCGTCTGGACGTGGCCACACTGGATATGTCTCCACAGCAACATTCAGTGGAAGAGGGGCATCTCCTACTTTGAGACCCATCTGTATTCAGGGTGACCACGTCTGTGTGCACTGCCTGACTGATGAAGATGAGCTGACTTTCTGCATCGAGGAAGTTTGTCTTGCAAGGACCACAGCAACAAGACAATCACCGATTGCTAATTGTGCATAGCCAGTGCTAAAGATATGCAGCCACTTTACGGCAGGTAATAAATGAAGTGGACATAGAAATGTATTAGGTGCTTTGGTAATGAGGTTGGGATAGTGCTTCGCCACCATAAGAATGCAAGCCATTTTTAGAGTCAAAATTTAGGAGGGCTTGTCTTACTTGACTGAGTTCTACTGAGCAGACAGACTTAATTGTGAATGTAACTTTTTATTTCCATGATGAAATAAAACTGATCTATGATTTGTAAACAGCATTAACCACCTTCAATTACTTTGTATCATAATGGGATTCAGGCTGAGTTTAGCACTTGAACGATGCTTTCATTGTCAGTGCAGGACGCAGATAAAATATGGACGCCTGACCTGGTAGGCAAATGGACATAGGGCATGAACAGTTCCCAGAGTAGAAAAATTTGAAGAGCTACAAGTCAGCAAATAAACACCAATTAAAAATTATAATCAGGTAACAGCTTTTATCTCTGAAGGTGACAAGAATTTCTTTCTAAATAATAAGCTCCAGGTGTTAGTGTGAATATGTGAGATCATGAGGAAACTTGGTGTGGGAAACATAGGACAACTTTTATCAAGATCATTTTTTTATCAAGATCAAGGTCAATATTTACTCTAAGCGTTCAAATCATTGTATTCTTTGACTAACTAATTACACTACTGTGAACTTTCCCTGACACTGATTTGAATATTTGTCTGCTTTATTGATGATATAAAATGGACTATAGAAATGACAAAAGCATCAGACCACACAATGTAGACTTAATACTTGATGATAAAAAGGAATGTAAAATATGTTAAAAAAAATTTTAATGGCCAGAATGAAGATAAATAAATAGTTGAGACTAAATGAAAGAGTTCAAGGGCCATACATTAAGACCCTTCCCTGTTAACTCGATGAACATGGTATTTTATTAACTCATTCTGTGCATTTGTATCATAGTCAGTACACTCATCTCTTTAACTCCTCCCAGACACACCCCACCTTCCCAACTCCTTCCCACCTTCAAGACTTATTTCTCTTACTACTACGACAACTGTGACTACTACTATTCACATGTTGTAATAAGAGCAGCAGGCTGCGTCCCGCCACCTGGCTACCTTTACCCAAAATAATTACATGGAAACTGTATTCTTTTAAACACTGCCTGGCCCATTAGTTCCAGCCTCTTATTGGCTAGCTCTTATATATTGATCTTACCCATTTCTAATATTCTGTGTAGCACCACAAACTGGCTTACCAGGAAAGATCATAACCTGCGTCTGTCTGGAGTGGGAGAACCATGGCGACTGCCCTGACTCAGTTTCTTTCTCCCAGCATTCTGTTCTGTCTACTCTGCCTACCTAATTTTCCGTCCTATCAGAGGCCAAGCAGTTTCTTTATTACTTAACCAATGAAACAACAGATAGAAAGATGACCCTCCTCCATCATTAACAGACAACAGTCACACCATATCCTGCAGGCTTACATATAACTGGATCTTCCTGCCTCCACTTCCTGAGTGATGAGATTACAGGAAGTTACCATCATGTGGAAGAGTCCTCTTCCTATTTTTTAATCTGACTAAATATCAGTATAATACATAGAAGTTATGCATAATGTGTCACACATCCATAGAGAAAAATCATGAGTGACTATATGCTAGAATATAATTTTTTTTAGAATAGTAAAGGTTGGAGTACTTTCTCATTTTAATTTTTTTTTCTAAAAATATGAAAGCTTTTCTTTTTTATTGTTTTTTTTTTTTCGAGACAGGGTTTCTCTGTGGCTTTTGGAGCCTCTCCTGGAACTACCTCTGTAGATCAGGCTGGTCTCGAACTCACAGAGATCCGCCTGCCTCTGCCTCCTGAGTGCTGGGATTAAAGGAGTGCGCCACCATCGCCCGGCTGAAAGCTTTTCTTAAGTAGAACAGTTAACAAGGTGGTTTCTTAAAGACAGCTCTCATTGCTCCTGCCATCACTGAATAAACCTGTCACATGAACATAGGTATTTTACCATTATGGCTAATGGTAAATGTGTGTGCACATATTCACGTGCAAAGAACTGTGTTTTGATGGATGCATGGATATTTGTGTGTGTCCACATTTTTATAAAAGATAACATGTGAACTTCTTAGTTTATTATTGGCTAAGTATCACCTAAAACTGATGTCTTTGATGATATAAAACATTTGTTGGGGAGAATCAAGACACAAGATGGCTCCTGGGTTATTGTCTAGGTAAAACAATAAGTTATATTAGGAAATATTCTCGACATCTAAATTTGGCAAGTAACACTATTTTGTTATATATTTTATAGAAATACTAGGACACTGGGGTATAATTTGGACAGGGAAATTTATAGATAAGGAATGAGCTTTTAAAAATGAATTCAATGCTTGGTAAAAATTATTTTATTTAACCTCTAGACTTTGTAAGGCAAATATCTGATTTTATTTTATTGACACAAAACTGTAGCAGTTTTGAAAGGTTACATAACACACTGAAAAATTACAAAGCCAATAATTTATGGAATATATGATGGGGCCAGAATTTGAATCTGTTTTCAACATAGACATCATATCTTATTATTTCATAGGGCCTCATGAAGAGACTTTGAATAAAACAGGACTTTTCAGAGAAAACGATGGAGGAGGGTCATAGTTATTTGTCTGTTGCTTTCATTGGTTAATTAATAAAGAAACTGCCTAGGCCCATTTGATTGGCCAACCCTTAGGTGGGTGGAGTAAACAGAGCATAATGCTGGGAGAAAGAAGCTGAGTCAGGCAGTCGCCATGATTCTCCCACTCCAGACAGACGCAGGTTAAGATCTTTCCTGGTAAGCCAGCTCGTGGTGCTACACAGAATATTAGAAATGGGCTAGATCAATATGTAAGAGCTAGCCAATAAGAGGCTGGAACTAATGGGCCAGGCAGTGTTTAAAAGAATACAGTTTCTGTGTAATTATTTCGGGGCATAAGCTAGCAGGGCAGGTGGCTGGGTGCCGGGGATACAGACCCGCCGTTCTTATCACTACAAGAAAGTTACATAAAATGAGAATTTAAAGCAAAATTTATTGATGACACACTCTGTGGACATTTTCTTACAGATACTAGATATTCTCGAAACTCCAGCAAGGGTCTTACAATTTGAATACCTCTAGTTTTGATATGCACAGTTTTCTTGTTTTTGTGTTTGTTTGTTTGCTGTTTGAGGGTTTCACTATGTAATTTCAGTTGTCTTTAAACATGACAATTAGACCAGACTCATCTTGAATTTAAAGAAATCTGCATTCCAGTACCTCCAATATACTGAGATTAACTGTGAGCACCAGCATGCCTGACCCTGGTAGGCATATCTACAGTATTCTAAACTTGCCATTACCTGTGGAAAACAGGTTGTAGCCACAGAATAATACCCAATGGAGAGTATAATTTTCAGCAAAGAAAAAGTGATGTGGGAGTGTCATATCAATCTGTTGATTTCATTGGCTGAGCAATAAAGAAACTGCTGGCCCTGATAGGTTAAAAGATAGGTGGGCGGAATAAACAGAATAGAATTCTGGGCGGAAGAGGAAGTGAGTTCAGACTCTGCTCTGCTCCCAGAGACTCAACAGGTCTGCGCTCTGAGGCAGACGCGTGGAGCAGAGACACCATGATGGATGGAGGCTAGAATCTTCCCGGTAAGCGCACCTTGGGGTGCTTACACGCATTATTAGAAATGGGCTAGTCCAGGTGCGAGAATTAGCCTGTAAGGGCTAGAGTTCATGGGCCAAGCAGTTCTTAAATGAATACAGTTTGTGTGTTGTTATTTCGGGCATGAGCTAGCCAAGCGGCCGGGGTGTTGGGGACGCAGCCCCGCCGCTCCTATTTCAACAAAAAAGTGAAGGAGTTATTATACTTTTAGCTGGAAAGAGTTTTGAAATTGGTTAATCATGTGTTACAAATGAGGAAACTGGATTCGGAGAGATGATGCAATTAGCTTAAGAGTGCACAGCCAGTTTGTAGCAGGGCCCAAACTACAACTTAGCTTTCTAAACCTTTGTGCAGTATTCTTTCTTTTGTTGTCTTTCCAATGCTGGTAATTGTTTAATTATTAGCTTCATTTGGTTTCCCCCTCAAGGATATTGGAGGTAGATAAGAGTGTGTAGAGACCACGCTTAGGGTTCCAGAGAAGAAACCAAGAGATGGGGAAGTAATAAAAACAAACTTCTTCTTGTTACCAATTCTTTGCCTCTAAAAGAATCACATAACAAAAAAAGGTTGAGGTGTGGTATGTGTGTGTGTGTGTGTGTGCATGCACATGCATGCGCGCAAATGTGCCTGCCACAGTGCACGTATAGAAGTCAGAGGGCAGATTCTGGTGTCCTTCTTTACCCTCTATTTTGTGATGGATGCTTATTTGCTGGGTGTTCCAGGTTAGTTGGTTCCATAGCTCTGGGGGTTCTTCCATCTCCCCCAACCACCTACATCCATTTGCTATAGAAGGGCTAAATGAGAGAAATAAGCAAAGTTCTAAGCTGTCCATCTGGGCAAGGCTCCTGAACCCAGATCTTCACACTCGTGAGGAAATGTTTTGCTCACCAACCATGTCACTGCCCCCTAAGCAAAGGCATTTTAGACCACCATATTAAAAGATAGCAAAACAATAATAGGAATGAATGCTGGCTTTGAAGTCAGTAGAAGTATTTCTGTGTGCAGTTGTTCTCACAGAACACTGTCTTCTGAAGCTAGGCTAAAGAACTTCTTTTGCAGAGGTTTGTTTCTGGTGTTGGGCACACATTTGCAGAACCCCAGAATGCTGAGATCAATTAGTCTAACAAAGTGGACTGTGATCATGCCCACCTATTAAATCTATACTCAGCCTACTGAGTGGCATCATTTGGGAGGTCAAATTAAATGTACTAAATGTCCTCACCTCTGGTTGCAAAGCTGACAGGCAAAGCAGTCCAGGTGGTACACATTATCCTTGGCACGCATCACCATCTCAAAGGCAGGGATGAGCTTGCTACACGCAGCACAGTTTCCCGTTACACCAAACAGCCTAGAACAATAAACATTTTCTTTTTAAACTTAAGGCAACCTGGGTTTGCAAACTGAGAAACTGCTAATCCATGCTTTGAAGGGATTCATACACAATGCCTTATGATGTTCATAAACGAGTTTTGCCTGAGCTGTATACATATTTTTTCTGAAATATATCCTCCTTTGACCTCTCCAGATGAAAATTATGTACCATTTTAAGAGTAAAGGAAAAGACAAACACATTAGGATGCTTATACATCTGCAAACAAACAGCAGTCAATGTGGCGAATTCACTTAAAAAAACGCTTGCTAGAGTATCAATATAAAAGCAGTATGATCAAACCTTAATGTTACATAGTAGCATTTTAGTGAAAAAGAACCCCATGTATCTGACGCACTCCTCTTTGACATCTAATTACTAAAAGACTTGCCAGTGACATTAAAGAGCACCTATGAACAAGCCATTTAAGTGATTCTAACATACGGAGGTACGTGCACGAGCCGGCCCTATGGCGCAGTTACAGCGGTGATTATGTACTTCAGGTAACACATTACAGCAAATGAGGCTATGAGCTATACATAGCCAGATCTGGAGCTGTCAAAATACACTATCAGAATAATGTGAGAAAATGCACACACATGCGTATATGTACGCATATATATCTTATTTGCTGAAGATTCCTAGAAATTGTTATTGGGATGACTTGGAAAACAGTACCAGAGGGTTTTTAACATAGTACAAGCGATGAAGTAGATTTTTTTTTCTATCTGCATTGGCCGTATTTAAGCAAGTTTCTTTAAAGTTGTTAATGGCAATGAGAAGCTATCACGAATAATATTTTGTGCACAGTGGTTAAGGCATTTTTTAAAACCAGGGAATGAGCTCAGAGAAAAACAGCCCATCTGCCAGCTTTCTTCTTTCTCCAGCATCAGGCTGACGGGAGAAAAAATATAATGGTTCTCATGGGAAAGACAAAATTAAAAGCAGTTCGAAACTAATGAATTCAAAGGTGTTATGGAGAAAGCTTGTTTTGGTCATAAAAAAAAGCACTTTCCAAAAGTCGTAGCCTTTCATGTTAGTGAATTTTAGGATTATGCACAAACATGCCTGAATCTCATTTCTCTCTCTAAACTCCAAAGGTCCTCGCTTAAGGTGAGCATATTCATTTTTCAATCTATAACCATTTCCTGTTATGGAACTAATAATGATCCGTGGACAGGGTTGTCACAGCAATGCCCAAGAGTCTGACAAAATGTGGCACAGATCTCCATGCTCCTGTTTTTGTGAGGTTGTTTCTTCAAAACTACAGGCCTCTTGAGGATAAAAA
>NW_026067905.1:5801074-5813574 GCF_014885135.2 Alexandromys fortis | reverse complement strand
ATGCAAGATAAAAGCCAAACAGACAACTTGCTTATGAAACAGCTCAGTTTATCTGTGCCCTGGGTGCTGCCTCCATACAGGTAGATAGTCAGGAATTTTATGACTGCCTAGTCAATACGTGCATCTATGCTTTTTAAAGTCATCAAGGCAATTCTGCATTCCTCTTAAGTGTTCAACAGCTTTGGCAGCACTGCTGTAAATCGGGTGGCTCAGAGTATACTCACTCCCAAACTTCCTGGTAGGTGGGAGCCAGAGAAAACCTCAAGACACATAATCATTTAACACAGCAATAATAAGTATGGTTTCCGACAGGCACTGGGGAAAAGGCGTGCGCATTGTCTTAGTGGCTTTCATTCACAGCACCAGATGTTTCTATGGATTTTTTTTTCTAAACCAGGTCAGTGACTCACATCACTAAATCAAATTTCCCCAAGCTATGAAAAACATAGTATTTGACTCAAATTAATACATTGTTTGGGAGAAAATACACAAATAGATATTGTTACAATAAGCCTCAATTCTGAACAAAGAGAAACATTTCTCCTTTGGCCAGCTACTTAGCCACACCTGAATGTAGCATTAAGGATTCCCTTTAATCTTGAGGATGAGACTAGACTAATTATCATCACCTGCACAGGAACCCTTTCTTTGCAGAATAACTAGAAAAGCTCGAAATGAGTAGAGAAAAGTTCCCCCGCTTTCCACAGAGATGACATAGTCATTGACTGTAAGGATCCTCCAGTCTGGACTGCAGGCTGGTGAGTTTGTATGAGTGTGGGATACCAGCCAGAACGGGACAGTTCCACAGGCTGAGAAGGACGAAAACTGTTTGTCTCTCGTAAACACACTTTTCATCATCTTTCCAAGTTCACTTCCTAAACCAAGGAAAATCAACTTCCTGTCATCATCCCATCCTTTTGAACTCGGAAAACCTCACCCTTGAAAAAAAAAAAAACTGTAGAGAATAGAACTTATTGGTCCCTTTCTTGTTGGGTCTTCACATGAGTTTAACGTTACAAAGATGAGGACGTTGTGAGCATTTAAAATCAATAAAGCCAGAAAACACTAAACATGTAAAACTAAACCAAGGGGGACATATGATACACTTCACATTACTTTGAGCCCCGTTCCTAATTTGCGTTTGGTTTGTTTCCAATTAACAGTACACGGTGGTGCTGTTTCCTGAAGGTGAGGCAGACAAGCTGGAATGCTGACTGCATATTGATGGCCCGAGACATACCTCCTGCTCAAAAGTACTTGGAGGTTATTTCTGGACTAGCTCATGCGTGGGATCATGAAGCATTTGTATCACTTATAACTTAAGTTCAGTTTTTATAGTATTTTTGAATTAGCATACGTTGATTTGGGAAAGCCTGGGCAGCCAGGGTAGGTCACCACAGCTGGGATGACTTGGGCTTAAGTTCATGGTGTTTGCTTTCAGCCCCAGCTCAACCCTGCATGCCCTTGAATCATGCAGGATAGCACCAAAGAGCAAGGGGCTGGATGCCCATCCCATGTCCCTTGGTTATTGCTGGCCATGTGTGCCAGACACTGGGGGAGACTGACAGTGTCAACACATGGCCACTCATTTTAACAAAATTAGCATAGGTAGAATAAAAATAACTAGGTTGAAAATTATTTCTAAATTTTAGGAGAGAAGATCATATTTTTCTAACTCTTGAGATCCAGACTTAGTCAGTCACATGATGGCAACAAAAGATAGCGTAAAAGAATATTAATGATTTGAAGGTTCAGCTACATGACTGAGCAGTGTGTACACCCAGCACTAGGGGAAAACTCAAAGGGAATCTTAAAGCTAAGTTGGGAAAGAGATTTTGATGAAAGCCACTGTCAACTATTTCTCTAGGTACAGTGTCAGGCAGAGAAAAACAAAAACTCAAAGAAATATTCAAGGAATCCCCTGGTTACCATTAAATCCACATGAGATTTTTAAGAACCTAGCGTGTCATACAAAGTAGATCTCTTTGTAAAAAATTCCTCATACAAAGCACTCAGATTCTACTCCAGCTTGGGGCTGTAATTCAGTTTAGATTGCCTTAGCCTTGAAACAGTGCACAAACATAGACTGAAACAGCAACACACTCCACCTCCTGTGTGTAGAATGTTTAGTCTGCTGTAGAGGTGGTTCCTTCCCTACCTACATCCAGATAACTCCTAAGCCAAGCCAGCTATCCATTTCCTCCTGTCTGTGCTGAGGTGGGCACAGCATCCATCACTTTCAGCTATGTGCTTCCAGCAAGTACATTTACATTTGGGATGTGACCAGTCTTGACTTTTGTCACACACAAAATATAAAACACTTTATGAATTCTTTAAACAATAATGATTGTATATGAAGATGATGAACTTTTGGATGCCATGTATTAAAGAGAATGCTTTAAGACAAATTTCACCTTTAAAGGAAATTTATTTTCCCTGCCAGGAGCGTTGCTATATGGAGCTTTGATTTGTGTTGGACAGTGTGTGTCTGTAGTATGAGTTTTCCTCATACTTCCAGCTAATAGCAATTCTAACTTTAAAGCAAATGGAGGGCTATAATTATTTAACTGGAATTGATCCTAGAAACTTCTGCTTTTGGTTTAACGATGAAGATTAAACACAGGCTAGAGATTTGAGCACACAGGCTAATAGTGTGAATCATGATAGCTCATCCTATACCCTAAGTAGATGACAATACTCTGTTTTTATCAGTTTCAGACAATGGAGTGTTATTACCTCCCCAGCTTTTTATGTCCCACTCCTTACTGATACAACAAAACAAATGGACAAAGACAACAGGGTGAAGCTCTGGCTGCCTTGTTCTAGCCTAGCTCTGGTCCACAGAGAAAAAAAAAAAAATATCCCATGTCTGTAGGGAGCAGTTGTCCAATTAGCACCACAGCCACACGAATAATTTATCTCCTCTCATCCTAAATGGGTCTCTCTGCCTGCACTATTTTGTGTTTCCTTGTTAATGTGGGCCATATAAGGGATGGCAAGAGGGCTCTGTCTGTAAAATACTTGCTGAACAAGCATGAGGACCCGAGTTCAGATCCCAGCACTCACGCAAGTGATGATTGGGTCTCTGAGTCTTATGCAGACCATCTATTCTTAATCACCACATGCCAGGTTCAGAGTCGTTGAGGAAAACACGTGATGTAAACACTAGGCCTCCATGTCTCCCAGACGCTTTCACAGGCACACGTGCACACATGCACGCACACACGTACGCACGCACGCACGCATGCACAGAGTAGGTCCAGAAAAGGTTGCTTTGAACAGGCCCCTCGTCCTGTGAGCTGTCAGAGGCTCTCTAATCCTTTGTCTCTGTCTTTACATCCGACTGTTATCAGTTGCAGAACTGTTTAAACGCTGCGCTTTCGTTGTTAACAAATCACTGTGGGTTTCTCCCTCACAGGCTCTCTGAAGCCTCATGAGCAGGTGTTGGGGTTGCTTAGATCAGTGCGGCAGCCCCCTGGGACAAACTGTTCAGAGGAAAACAAAATTGAATATTTTTCTCTCAACATTTGGTGAGGATAACATCTCTGGTCAAATACGACAGTTGTATCCGTGCTTCGGAGAATCACAAAATCTTAGAACAAAAGTGTGTCAAGCTTGGTCTTCATTGTTGTGATACTGAAAAGACAAGATTTTGCCCAATTCTAAACATAGTTATGGAAATACAAAATATTAAGCAGAATGGAAGAATATCAGCAAAACAAAGGAAATGCATATGGACTAAAACCAGAAATAGGTTTTTAAAACTATTTTATTTTATCATGCATAACATTTTTGTAATGAAAGGAAGGGCAAATAGACAAAACAATATGTATATCTGTGGTCTGCGGCTGTGTATCAGTGGAGAAATTCATTCCTGGCTTGTACAAGGCCCTGGGTTCAAGTCCTAGAATGTTTTATAAATCTAAGATTCCCTAAAATGCCTATAAGTATATTTTAGTGTTTTTGTTTGTTTGTTTTGTTTTGTTTTTATTTGATTTTTCAAAACAGGGTTTCTCTGTATAGACTTGGCTATCCTGGAACTCACACTGTCAATCAGGCTGGCGTCAAACTCAGAGATCTGCCTGTCTTTGCCTTCTAAGAGCTCGGAATAACGATGCTTGCCTTCACTGCGTAGCCCATGTTAGTTTCTTTATAGCCACTTTTCAGAACAGTCAAGGAAGCTGTCAGTAGGACTAGCTAAATTCTGTCCAGGTTTAACAACAGTGCAGTAAAAGCTACCTGGAAGGTACTCTAATGCAATTTTATAATAAAAACTTTAAAAATTGTAAAGTGATAGTCTGCTTTATGAAGAGTTTCAGAAAAGCATTGTCTACCAAAACTGAAGATGCCTTCCTGGTGAAAACTTTGAAAATGAATAACACTTTCCTGGCGCAGCGCTAAAGACTTTTGCCGTTTCCCCCAATGTTTTAGAAATCCATGATTTCTTCTTTCTCATTTTTCTTCTCACACTTTTCTTTTCATGCATCATAGACAAATGTTTCCATTAAGAACCTTACTTGGAAATGCTATTTTTACCCCTCTTGTGACTGTTTAACTTCAAATAAAAGAAATTTGCGTCAAGAAAGAGAAACTAGAAGAGGAACAAATATAGTAAGTAGAGTAAGTCTGCTCTATTAGCCGTTAGTTGAGAAGTAACCCTGACGAAGACTTTGCCTTTTACCTTTTTCAAAGATGCCATTTCCTGTTTCCACACGTCAGCATGTTTCAAAAGCTGCCCTTTTATCCGGGTACCACACCTACCAGGCACACAGGGTCAGATTGGCAGTGCAATGCAAAGCTCATTTATTCTGATGTGGAATGCATCTTTCTGCACAGAGATTCTGACTTAGAGAGCAATGATAGTTTGGTCTTAAACAGGTTATGTGGCATGTTCTTGCAGGGGAGCTACTCAGTTTTCAGACAATCCTCTCTTTTATAATCAATTTTTATACCTTACTTCAGAAAAAAATTGCTATACTGAATGGCAACAACTAATATAAGAGCCTATTGTTGGGATATTAACTTCAAGTTGTATTTAGATTATTCATGAGAGACAAAAACTCAAGAGCTCATGCATCTGTTAAGGTAAGAAAATAAAATACATGTTGTGGTGATCATCTATTTGATATGGTAAATTCACTAAATAAAATATATTCAGAAAATGTCATCTCAGGTCCATTTTTGGCTTTTAAATAAAGGATTTACATAGTGGAAACATTATCTCATATATCAATGTTTTGAAAAAAGCATGGAATATATATTATTTACATTTATTTTGTAATTTTTCTATATCAATATAAGTTCTGATAATGAGACTTTTACCTTTTACCTCTGGTTATTTTAATGGGGAGTTATTTTTTAAGTTTCTTAAATAATAAGTTGTTTCTTAAGTCTCTTAAGAGAGTATTCCTGATGCAACTCTGTTGGAGCATGACCCATGAATCAAGTATCTATTAGTGTCTGTCAAAAATATCCTAGGCTATATCAGAAACTGCAGGGTGACCTGGAATCAGGGATCAAACAGAATACAAACTTTTTAAAGGATGTTGAATTCTCAGTTCCTCCAAAAAGCCGTCATCTCATGCAGCTTGACCTATGCACCCTTTAAGAGTGCTGTGTAACCTCAAACTTCTAAGATACTGCATTCTATTCAACCATAAATGAATTATTCAGGTATGAATTAATTTGAAGAACTTGAGTCTAAGTTCGCAGACTGGATTTGTAGTGATCTCCTAGTATCCAAGGAAAACGAGAAGCAACAGCATGTTTATTTAACATTAGTGTGTGTGTGTGTGTGTGTGTGTGTGTGTGTGTGTATTTGAGAATCCTTTAAGGATTTTTGGACTACATTAAAGTAAGATTTAGGAGAGTTATCAAAATAAAGCCCCGAAAATAGTTCTTGGTAGGATTAGATGAGTGTTCTGAAGAAACGAGAGTCAAACAATTCTGCAGAAGGATTTGATGTTACTTTTTAGTGGTGTTTTTCTCAAAATTGATGCAGAATGAATCAGCACAGCATGGAATCCAGCATTATGCCTAAGAAAATTCAGTCAGACTTTGTGTCAGAAAATTAGAAAGAATTATAGTCAAACTGCAAATTGTATGTCCCTATATGTTTACAGCACACTGTGTGTTTATAATGCTTTCTAAGTAGTTATCAAACTTTTTGTTCATAAAATGCAATTTCCAAAGTGCTGGCCTCGTTTCTAAGATGTGCATGTATTTCATTGTGGCATCACCATCAGGAATTAAAAACAGAAGTAATTTTTATAAAAGTTATGCTACAGTATCTAGAGTTTTAACTATTCCTTAAAAATATCAAAACCCAGGAGTCAAATCCTTCATACATATAGGGGTGTATCTATTGGGGGGGGCATCAATACACATCCCACTTCCAATTTATCTCATGCATCAAGTTCAGCTATCTTTGGGATCATGTATAAATTATTAGGCATATAATGATCTTCCTGGTGTCAAAAGACATTTTTGTAAGAAACACATGGAAACCACTTTGGGAAAATCTCTTCATGAAATATATGTCAGAATAATTCATTCCAAGAAAGAAAGAACAGAACTATATAAATATCAAATACTTTATATTTGATCTGCACTTGCTCATATAATTTCTAAAACACTAGAAATAAGAGGCGGATATGAGAACTGTTGATCAAAGCAAGAAGTAATAAATATGAGCCATATAATACTTAAAAGTAGAAATTTCTTTGCAAATAGCATAATTTTCAAAAATAGGAGAATATTGTTTGAAGGTGTGTTTCTTTAGCCAAGCTCATTTTATTGGAAGAAAAAGCCTTGCATTTTAATGATGAAGAAATCATTCAGATAAGTCATGGATGGGGAGAAAAATCACATTAAACAAATACATTTCAGAGTGTATTTATAAATGCCTATTGCTTATACTATTAACATATATTAGTCATGGAAAGCTTATTTAAGGTTAAGAGAGAAAAATATTGAAAAAAAACAGTAATTATAAGAAAAATCATTAGTGAGTAAAGTCAGATGCAAGAATTTTGGACTCAGACCCTCCAGGACGAAACAGTGAGGTGCTGGGGTCAGTTGACAGCTCTTGTTCACTGGTTTATGCAGACTCCAGAAAAACAACTTCAGAGTCGTTGGCACGCGTGCTGAGTGTCTCTGTGCCATGTGTCCACACACACAGATACAATACTAACCTATTACTTATCTCTTTTACTCTCAGCCTGTCCAAAAAAAAAAAAAAAAAAACCTGTCAGCTGCAGGGGCGATAAGGGGACATTTTAAAGAAGATATTGGAGTCTTAAGCCTCTTAATGTGCGAAGAATCAATCCCACGAAAGCAAACAACTTGAAAGGGGGTTACACTGTTTAGGGAATCACCGAGGCCCCTTCAGCCCCACTCCAGCCGGAGCTGGTGCTCAAGTCTTCTCACCCTAATGACCCCTGAAGTAGCCTCTAGGGACTGCAAAACAAGGCCGTTACACAAGGCAGCTTGCTAATTGAGAAGTTGATCGGGGGTAGAGAAACCCAGCCTTACTGCGTTGTGTCCAAATCAAGCATGACGGGATTGACGTCGCCAAATCACCGTCTGGAGGCCACTCCACGCCAGGAGCAGCCGGGTTTTTCACACCTGATAGGCCTTCGCTCTGTCTAGATCAAGTCACATTAAGAAAGGAATGAATTACAGGGCGGGGGGTCCATGCCCCAAAGAGCATCACTCCATTGCTTAATTGCTGCATCTCTGCTTCCCCGAAGGAACCCGAATGTGCACTGGGGACCTGATGCTTACTTGACCCTCTTGGAGAATCAGCTCCTTGAACTCTCTCTCTCTCTCTGCTCAGTCTACAGCAAAAGCAAGATAGCAGTCAAACCCTGGAATAAGTGGAAGCAAGACAGTATGGCTTTTAGACACTATGCATTATAGGTCACAATCCCATTGGGTGAAGGGGCTGCATCCTAGGAACAGCGTATAAACCACATCTCTTCAAATTTTCTTAAAAGTTACAGGTGTCTGTATGATATGGCGTAGGTGGCAACACTGGGTTCAGATAGCTTCTTTAGGCTCAGAAGGGGTCCTAGAGCAGAGAGAGTTCTACTTTTGACCTATAGGTCCCCAGGCTAGGATTTGTATCTCTCCAATCCAGATTTTCCTCTGACAGTATAAGCCACATTCCCCACAACCCAACCTGGCAGGTTATTATCACATGGAATTTTTTACTATCCTACCTCTGATACAGAGAAACCACTTCACTAACAGTACATTTCAGGTGGAGAATAAAGCCTGAATTATGGGAACCCCCTCTAGTTCTGTTTAGTTGTTTTAAATTTCAGTTTTGTTACTGGACATTCCTATATTCTCTCTAGTAACAATGAGTCACACACAGGGAAACAGAGCACATTTCTAGGCTTCTCAGCTTTAGTGGTCACCGAAAAGGAAATCATTGTATAATTTTATTTAAAAAAAATTATTTTCTTTGTATTTTTTATGTGTAAGTATGTGCATACAGATGTTTCTGTATGTGTGAGTTTATATGGGTGTTCCAAAGAGGCCAGAAATACCTTTCAGATCCTTTGAAGGTGGAGATACAAGGGTTTGTTAATTGTTCAAGGTGGTTGCTAAGATCCAAATTGGTCCATCTGGTTGAGTGGCCCTTATTTTTACCCACTTAGCCATCTCTCTAGCCCCTTATTATATCATTTCATTCTAGGAAAATGAAATTGAGGTGTTGGAATATACAAGTAGGTAAACTTAGGTGCAGAGGTAGCAGTGCCTCCCACAGGATCTGACCATCACTAAGAGCAATCATGGAACTATGGCAGAGTTTATGTATTCTGACAGCTGACTGCTGCTCACTTCAGCTACGGATTCTCTCTCAGTCTTAACAGAGTATGGTACATAGGTGACAGTTACTAACAAGAAGAAACAACCAGGAACACACGAGGGAAAAGGTCTCCTTTCTGAGAGAAGATGACAGAGAAATCCATAGTGCTATATGACGCAAACACTATTGACTTCCAAGTTTTAATCCCAACTTCACATGTCGCGGTCATGTTTTGCTCTGAAAAGTTCGAGATCATTTCCAGCACTCAAAACAAGTAGCAAAACCCACATGAATGAAACCCCACTGAGACACAAACTCTCTTTTTTTGCAAAACCTAAAGTATAAGATCAATTTCTCTACACTCAAGGGGAGACTGTCTATGAAGCATCCTTAATGGCAAAAGCAATAGACAGAGTCATCTCAGATAATCACACATCAGCAAATTAGGGAAATCAGTCAACAGATTTTCCTGCGCTCACACTTTTAAAATAAATCTCAAATTTATTTCTCAAATCAATTTATCAATATGAGACCTGGTCAGTATTGTGAGGGCTTAGCCTATAAAGCCAGTGTCTATTGAGTGTGATCTCCCTATCAGACATTATGTTGAATACCTTACATGGGTTATCTTGTCTTTAGTCCGCACTGCAGTGAGCAAGGCAGGTGGTATTATATCTCCCCATTTTATAGATGTGAAAGATGAGAAGAATTTTGTATCATACTCCAGTTACACAGATAGGCAATGACACAACTAGACTCCATTTAATAAGTCATTTATATTACTCTCCCAACACACACACACACACACACACACACACACACACACACACACTTTTTCGCATCAGAACAACTGGACAGTATATACAGCCAGTACAACAAGACCACCACTAAGGTTCCCTTGTCGTTCTCTGACCTCTATCTAGGACATGCTCATACTTAAAGCTAAAGCATAATTCCCTCCTTTCCTACTTCTCTCTGTTCATCATCCATTCCTCTTGCAAGCTGCATTCTCACCCACTGCCATTTCCTATGTCAAATCAATGTTGGAAAATCTACAAGATCTTCAAACCAAAGATTTCAGATTCATCTTTGATTGCTTCTCTTCCCAGGTTTCCAGATCCAGCTCTGTGACTCACTCAAAAGAAGACACAGCTTCTCTTCTTCTTCCCCAGTGACCTAACTCTAGTGTGTATCTCCCTTGCATTGCACGAAGGCTGTACCAGCTATCTGAACATCCTTTCTTCCAGGGCACCTTGCTCTATTCCTCGCTGCCCTGCATCCTCTGTAGTCATTAACCTTTCCGGAACACAGGCACAATGCATTTCTCTTTTCTAGAACCTTCCACAGCTCCTCTTTATAAGCAAGACAAGTAGATAGCAGCACAGATACTCAAACCCTTCACTCTCAGTTCTTACCCTCAACTGTGTTCTATTCTCATGCTCTCTCCTCCCTCCTTAACACAAACAATCATGGTTGATGGCCTTCTTCCCCCCACCTCCCGCCCTCTGTGACCACACCGAATCCCTAATCTTCTCTGCCCAGAAGATGACGACAGTTTTCCATATTCAGTTCAAATGTCACTTGATCTATGAATCTCCTCTGATTTCCTTCTGGCAGAATAAACGCTTTCCTTTGGATATTGAAATGCTTGTTTTCACACAGCACCGTGATCTTTCAGACTTTATATCAGCTCAAGTCTTTCTGCTTGTCTCTTTCTTGCCAGATAATAAGCTCCTGAATAGCTTGCCCTCTCCCTCACACAGCACCAAACACATATGCTATTCATCTGCCCCCCAAATTACTGAATTACAGGGTAGGGATGTAACTGAAAATTAGTATGCTCCCCTGATCTAATGCATAGATATCAAACGCAGATTTTACTTACACTCACCAGATTAGCACCACCGATTTTTAAATCCCGTTTTGAACTCAGTGAATATGAGCTCTGTAGGAGGAAGTTCAAAATAAAGTATCTGAAAGCTGTTACAAAGGAACACACATCACCATTCCCTGCTCTGTCCTGAAGTGGCTCTTTGAGAAATAGCTCATAAGGGCAGACCTGTGCTATGAGGCAGCACCTGGGTCTCTCTCAGCAGCACCCACATCTACCTGCAGAAGCTCAGCACAAACATTCAATCACATCCAAGATGGTTTGTGTGATGCCCTGATCTTAGCAGCTGTATAACATGGGTGTGTGGTCCTCGTCTTTACCATTCATAACCCCGTTACACCAAAGAGTTTGGATTGTAGATACACCTCAGGCAGGCAGCTCGAAGGACACGTTACCATCCTTTCGATTGTGAGGAAGAGACTTTACTCCCAGGTCCCATCTCCTGAATGTTCTTTTCAGATCCCAGAACCTCTGAATCCCTCCATAAGCTTCCCCCCCCCCCCCAGGTAAGCTCTGTTGTTAAAACCACATCCCTCTAATCAGATAGCAGTTATTTTTGTTGTTTTCCAATACAAATTTGCATCATTGCAACCATGTATATGTTCCTCAAAAGTCCAAAGGAAGTCGGCTTTCCCTTTCTCCAATCAGTATTAAGTCCCTCGACATTCAATATAGTATAGGAATAGTATATATAGTATAGGAACCCTAATGCAGCATTTCTTTGTCTGCAAAATATTTTTAGGCTCATGCTGTAGTGATGGACAGGCAGAAAAAAAATGATACATTTTCTTCTCATGCCACCAGAAAAGGAATTTTTCTTTAAGTGTGGGTTTACCTGTTTGATACGTTGTACCTATAGCATCCACAGAATACTAATCAGACAGCCCAGAAAGGCTTCTTGGAGCAGTTTTGTAACTCCCAAGGTTTTCTTCTAAACAAACCAGAAGTTGTGCATACCATAATTATGATGTCCAAATGTTGTACATGATATACTAACAAAAAGTCCTCATGTATTGAAATTTGGACTTACATAGGCACTTCATATTCTGACTATTCTAAACCTAATTTGTCCAAACCATTTGATTTCATTGTAAAGTCTGCACCTTTTTCAACACACTTCCCTTTAGAATACGCATTCCCTACTTGTCAATTATACCAACTCATGATCTGTCAGGTGAGTTCCAGGCAACAGAAACCATGCTTTCTTTTTAATCCTTGTACATTAATTAAACTTTGAAAATAAGTAATGCTGAAAGTTCATTTGGGAGATTTCTTAATTTTCAATTGTTGTAGAAATGACTCAAGGTGGAAATTTTTATTTTTATTTATTTTTTACTTAGTTCACTTTAGAACATAAATTAAAAATAACTGATTATCTTTTTGACTTTAAGTGGGAGAGGGAAGAGAAAGACGAACCAGGGGGAAGATGTGGAAAATTTTGGAAAGGAGGATGCAGTTGTGTTCTCTATGGTGTAGACCATGTCAGTCTGATCCATACTTGGGTCCAATGCTAGGTTTTTAACACTTTAAAGTATTATAGTGAGACTCACGTTTAGTTCACTTAAGGGATATGTTCAAGGGGGAAGCATTTGTTATGTATTTGAATTCTCACTATAAATAGGAGCGCATAGAAAGAACTTTTAGCTGCTAAGTGCACTTGTTGCTCTTCCAAGGGACCAGAGTGCGATCCTAGAACCCACAGGACAGCTCATAACCTCTGTAACTCCAGTCGCAGGAGGTTCTGACGCCCTCTTCTGGTCTCTATGGGCACTGCAAGTACAGTTCATATAT
>NW_026067905.1:5788266-5801055 GCF_014885135.2 Alexandromys fortis | reverse complement strand
ACACATATAGGCAAAACAACTATACACATAAAATAAAAATGAAAACATAATAGATAAATAACATCTACATTAAAAAACAGACAAAAAAGAAGTAAAAAAAAGAATTTCTTTTTTCTAATTAAATTGTTAAACCTGAAATGTAGTTTTCACAGAATATATCTTTGTACATTAGTAATCTTTTCTGACCCAACCCCTCTCTGGGCCTCAGTTCTTCTTTAAAGGCATTGGTTACAGAGATCATAAGCTTCCACGGGGATATTTCAAAAAGAGAACAAAATGGTTTACAGTAATAAATTACATATCTTCCCTTGGACATTCTTATTTAGGTATCTGGGACAACTGTCATTGAGTCATTTATAAAGTTAAGAAAACAAGACCAAAAATTTGCCCAAATTTCTGTATTTATTCAGAAAACTATTACCTAAGAAAATAATAGATGTGCTTTATAGAAGTCTGTGCGGCGAGCTTCCAAACAGAGTTAAAATCTAATGAGCCTGAGGTCACTGATGAATCTAGTGTCCCGGAGCTGAGACTTCAGGCCTGGCTGACAGTTCAGAGGTGGCCCACCGTTAGCTTTAAATGATGGCGCACGCATATGAGAACGTGGCCATCTTCTCTTTACCGTCTGACTTGAGGGTCTGAACTTTAAAAAGAAGTAAAAGAAACTCACTTTCTTTCTGTGGCTTTAGAGTAACCTCAGAAATTAAGCAATACCCAAGTGATCAGACTCTAAGTAAAGAAATACCTCCCTGGGATCGTCAGGCTTACAAGGAGCTCAGCAGGAAGAGGCCAAGGCTGCTTCCTCTCCCACCTCCCTCTCCACCTGCCTTACAAGGCACTCAGTATGAAGCCAGCAAATGATCTTCTTGCTTTCCCAGCAGGAAGTGTATTTCAGGGCAACTGAGAAATTTCAGTTGCTGACTGAAAAAAAAGCAACTTTACAGGAGAATAACAGCTAATAAACACAGGTGGGGCAGAATGATAGGATAGTTGTTTTTTTTTTTTAAGTTAGATAACAATTACCAATTATTTCAGTCTCGAAAATGAATGGTCTGTGGCTGGACAGGTGGCCCTGCAAGTGAAACCACTGCTCTTACTGAGGATCTGGATTCAGTGCCTAGCACCCACAGAGTGGGTCATGACAGCCTCAAATTGTACGTCCAGGTACCTGATGCCCTCTTCTGGCCTCTGTAGGTACCCACATGTAGATGGTGCACTTCCATTTGTGTAAATGTATGTGCAAGCACACACACACACACACACACACACACACACTGCAAACAAACAAAGAAACAAAAAGTCAGTGGAGAGTCATCCATTGATATACAAGTGACATCGCCCAATCGAGTGCCTGGCCACAGTGAGAAAAGGTTAGCTGAGCACATCAGGACGGACTTGTCCTCTATTATCAGGTAGAGTAAGATAACAGACAATAAACTATTGATCATGCACCTCAGAAAAGATAATGTTCTTGTGCGTTACTGGTATTGTGTGCACATTCTATTTTCATATAAGTTTAAGGGGTAAGAAAACAAGATCACTGATCCCACATGGATGACCCCGTCTCATAGAAGATAGAACATCCTACATGGAAGTCCTATCATCTCTTTAATAAGAATGCCATCAAAATCAGAAATGGTCAAGATTAGGAAGCACGATGAGCATAAGAATGTAATATAAAATGTGATTTTGAGACCTTGATTTAGAACACTAGATTTAGAGAACTTTGTGTGTGTGTGTGTGTGTGTGTGTGTGTGTGTGTGTGAGGGGGCAATGAAGATATCTAAATATGGATCAGACAATAGAATAAGAGGTAATATGTTACCATGCTGCCTACAATGGACTGAAAAAATCAGGTTATAAACAATAGAAAAAGATACTACCTCAGCTGGACAGTTGGAGAAATATTTATAACAATGTATAAAAGCAAATCTAAAAGGACTTAGAATGCTGGGAAATTAAACATCAGTCAGCTCTTGTGGGGCTTTTGTTTTGGATTTTTATCCATACATAGATTTATGTTTTTTATACTATAGATGCATTTCTTTTAGTAATAAAAACAAATTTATTAAATAAGTAGTAGCAAATATGACATTGGCCATCTATAATTGATCACTGATAACAATTTTTTTGTTTTGCTGGTTCAAAATGTATTATCAAAAGAAATGTACATTGTTGATCATGCTCAATGCACATTGCAGATTAGTTTGCTATGTTCTCCTTTAGTTTGTGAAATGTAGCTGTATTTACGGTACAGACCCATTGCAATTTGAACTATTCTCATGTTGTCTGATCGTAAGCTCTTAATGCTTTCAAGATGTATCATAAAAGTCATGTTAGTTATTAAAGGGATGTGTGCAAGGATCTGTTGCCCATCATTATATGAGAGCTTTGCATGAGCTGAGTTTTAAATCTGAGACATCTCTTCAGTATTCAATTACAGAGGGCAAGAGAGGTGTGAGATGTTCAATGTTTAAGAGTGGATGAGAGTAATGGGTGCAGGGAGAGACTTAAAAGCCATCAAAATACCAGGAGAAGCTAGGAGCAGTTGTGTGAGCCTATAATCCTAGTGATTGTGTGGCCAAGTCAAAATAGCAACAGCAATAGACACTACACTATCAGGAGAAAAAAGTGTTATTACAGTAATATTAGGATTCCCATGATATGATCATTCTCTCCTTTAAGTATTTTATGGGGATGAAACACCTGGAATACATCAAAATTGGGTAGGATCATGAAATATAAAGAGAATAAAAAGCTTTTACAGAGAAGAAGTCAACACTATTAAAAGATAGAAAGATCCTGAAATAATTCTTAAGAAAATGGTGTTTGGCTTCAGTAAGCAGATATTAGGGAGTTTGGTATTAGCAACTGAACTGATTGGGGTGACACACAAGCCACAAGGGGTGGGGAGAGAATGAGGTTGGGGAAGTCCAGATGACAGGAGTGGAATATTATTTTTAAGAAAAGTATCCTGGGACTGGAGACTTGGCTCAGTGGTCAAAAGCACTTGATGATCTTGAAGAGGACCAAGGTTTGATTCCCAGAATCCATATGGCACTTCACAACCATTGATTAGTCCATTTCTGGGGATCTTGACCTCTGTGGGCACCAAGCATGCATATGATGTACATATATCCATGAAGGCAAATGCTTGTATACATAAAGTCATAATATAAATAAATCTTAAAATATAATGATCTCAGACAATGAAGGAACTTGATAACAGCACATAATTGAAAGAATGAAAAGCTAGATGTTTAGAATGGAAAAATCTTGTCTATATTCACAAATTAATGGTTGAGATGTTAGGCAAAAAAAGTACAAAGAGATAGAGGAAAAAATGAAAGGTACTCACAAAGCAAAGACTCACAGTGCAGGATGAAATGAAATCAAGGGCATAAAATGTGTTTGAACAGAATTTATGTTATGCACCATCTGGGTGATTGTGTCAAAAGTAGTGGTAGATACACCAGAAAGGAGATGAAATGTGAACTGTGGCAGGAAGAAGATGCCTACAAAACCTGAAGCAATAAAAAAGATATAAGTATCAGTCTACAAATTCTTGGGTAGATTTTAGCAGTACTTAGACATAGATTAAAAGCAAAGGGGATACTCTACCTGTGCCCACTTCCTGGACTGCATCCTTGGTAAGCTCTTTATTAGAAGACAGACAAGATGCAAGAAATGATGTTGGAAGGCTGAGAGCAGTATGATCAGCTGATGGGTCTCCACTGGGCAGGGAAGGCCAGGAGACTGAAATATTGGATTAAATTGGAGAACGAAAATATATAGCAGGTGTGCTGAAGGTTGGCACCAAAGAACAGCCATGAGGCAAGTAAGATGGGATGCTAATGTAGAGTACAGATTCCTGAGATGAAAAGGAATCTGTGCAAGGACAAGACCCTGTATTTGATCCTGAGATGAAAAGCTCACATTCAGTACACCATTGAGATACTAGTGCTTCGTTTCACTTAGGTGGGCTGGGGTTAATAAAATCTCCCAGAATTGAGAGAGGAAGAAAAATACAAAAGTGAGAAGCTGGAAAGAGTGAGGCATATTAGAGTGGATGAATTTTGTTGCAGGATTGCAGGAAACATCTTTTCTACTAGCGAGTGAAGATGTCTTTATCTGGGTTCCTGTTGGGTTCCTGGAATATAGGATGTAAAACAGCTATGGTACCCTGCCTCTGCTGGCAATTGAAAGGAAAACTGACTCTTTAAAATTAGAGGCAAATCACAGTTGAAGCAATGGTTGAACCACAACTAAGGTGATGTGTTTAATTTCCAAAGTATAAAAGAATGTGGATGTTAGAAAGTCCCTGACAAGGACATTGAAGTTCACATAATGTTTACTGGGAAAGTGTGAAGGTTCCAGTGGATCAACATATTGATAGAGGGAGGATAAAAACAAAACACGTTTAGAGTTCAAATTGATTGGCAGAGGGGTGATAGCATCCCCCCCTTTCTCCTCTCCCTTTTTTCCTTACTTTCTCATTTTTTCTTCCCCTCTCCCTCTCTTCTCTGTTTATCAGATTATTTTGTTGTTTCCTTTATTAAAATACAGATATTACTAAGTGACAGAAACTGGCCTCAAGTTCATTCACCTCAGCCTCCCAAGTGCCAAGTACTCAAGTCACAATGTGACATAATACCAAACTTTGGACATGCCTTTTATAGGTTGGATTTTTTTTTAGACTTGGGACAAGCTGGGGTCATTTGAGAACTTCAGCTGAGAAATGTAGGCAAATCTATGAGGCATATTCTTGATCAGTGATCAACCACCGCTCAGCACTTGGCCTTGGGCTATATGAAAATTCAAGAATAAATCATAGAGAACAAGTCATAAGCATCATTTCCTCATGGTCTCTGTTTTGTTTCCTGCTTTCAGGTCCCTGCCTGACTTCCCTTCATGGTGGACAGCGAGTTATTACCTGAAATGAATCCTTTCCTCCTCACTTTGCTTTATTGTCACAGCAACAAGTGAACAATCTGGAATACTCAGCAACTGGTAATTTTATGATAGAGGGGCCTGATGAGATGTGGATGACATCATGATTCTGACATATGGCCTCATGACGTTCCCTAAAATATCTCCTATAATTCCAGAGAAATTATACCACCTTTTACAAGCTTGGGAAGAGGCAAGCACCCTTTCACCTTGGAAGGAGCTACCTGGATCTCACAAACAGAGCCAGAACTTCTGCTACACTAAGCTCTGAGGACATGTCAATGGAAAGTACCAATAGCACCTGTTAATGAGGGGTGGTGATTCCTTTTCAAACATTCAAGATGCTACAAGCATTTTCAAACACCAGCCCATTGTACAGATTTTTAAATATACCAGTATTCAACTAGAATTAGGATTCTAGTCAAGAGGTTACCTGCAAGTTATCCATACACCATCATCTTTATCATCTTAATTTTAAGAGACTCCACTTATAGCTCTAGAAAAGAAACATTGTTTATTCATATACGAGCAATATTAGGTTCATAGTTGCACAGTCTTCTGGAATTGAGTCATGGCTTTCCCTCTCAAGAGGTATACGAGCCCTGATTTACCATATATTTAATGTTCCAGACTATACTCATTTACCTGAAGACATTTGTATGCAATCCTTGGCTCATGCCCCTGTGAGTTAAATAATTCATTTTAATTTACATTAAAGAATCATTATAGAAAACAAGTTACTGATCGCAGCTTTAATGTATCAGTATTGCATGTATATATTTGCTTTTTAGGATGGATTAAATTTCATGATAAATTAATCATATGCCTATAAACATTAACAAACTGAAAAAGCTGCATTGCTATGGTCTTTACACTATGCAGGGGGACTTCTAATGTTCCTAATATGGTTTCCAAATACCCTTCAAATACCCTTCACTTTCATATGTATTTTGTTTCATGTGCAACATTTGGGGAATTACTTTTATCACATCTTTCCTGCCCTTAAATTCATCTCACTCACTTAGCTATCTGCAATTCCACCATGCCCTGTGCTCCCATCTCTACTTCTTTCACTGTAGCTCACCCCTCCTAGTATTTAAATGAGTTCACTTGAATGATCTTAGAAACAAATCTCAGAAACTATAAATACCTCTATTTATCACAATTTGGAATGTATAGCACATATGAAAACCATACATGTAATAGCCACACATGTATAATAATCCACATATAAAATAACAGTATGTATAATAACCACACACACATATATACCACATATGAAAATCATACATGTGTATAATAATACATATAAAATAGCTATATATAAGCATATATAAAATAGCTATATATAAATATAATAACCACACACACAACACACACAATATATATACCACATATAAAACTGTGTATATGATATCCACATATATAGTAATCTATGTATAAAATAACTATATATAATAACCACACACACATTTGCGGTTAAGAGAAAACAAATCTCTGAAGCTCATAAAAGCTATAATTTCGGAATTGCTGATGGAAAGTAATTTGATGTGAGCTTCTTGGAAGACAAAGAAAAAGGGGAAGTTCAAACAAATTTATTAGTCACGATAATGCCCAATACAAACGCCATGTAGTCATTGGCAGGCTGAGGAGCCTATTTGATACTCAGACCTGGAGGAAATGTCATCACTGATTTTGAAGTGTATTGTGTGATATGATAAACAATGCCTCCAGCAGGGCTGGAGCCATGACTAGGTTGATTTAGTGTTTGGCATGCAAGCATGTGGCCCTGGGTCAGGTCTTCAGCATCACACAAAATCTTACAGCAACATAGGGGGTGGGGGGTGTCTACAATCTCAGGGCTGAGGAAGTGGAAACAGGAGTGTACCAGAATCTCCTCCTGTTGGTCAGCAATAGGTTATAAAGAATGAAGGAGACACTTGATACAATTCTCTAGCCTCCCGACACCCAAGTACATATACGCAAACATGAACACATGCACACACGTACACACACACACACACACTAAAATTAAATATTTTTAAATGTCCATAGCAGCAACCCTTAGACATTAGAGTTGAGGAGCTGTTAATTAAAATATTCCATAGTATGAGCTAGTGGGAGAACCGTGATACATAATTCCACGGAAAAGCCATGGAAGATCAAAGCAACAGAGATCAAGGTAGAAAACATGGCTCCCTAGAACACCCTAAACTCAGGATATTTAAAACTATCACAAGGAGTAGTTTAATATTCAGGTTTTCAGATAATCCTGTCACAAATTCTGTTTCTTTCAGTTGACTTTGAAAATCAAGGATGGAAGGGCAGTGCCTAAAGAACACAGTGCCAAGATGCCATCACGTGACAAAGAATGCCTGGGAACCGAAGAGACACAGCTAGAGCACATGCCTGGATGGGAGTCTCTGCCCAGGAACAGAAGGAGGCTGGCCCATGGTGAGCTTTTTTTAGCCAGGGCCACTTTGTCTGTTCTAACATGAAGCTGAGTGGAAAACCCTCTGCACTATATTTAGACAAATTAAAAATTACACATTACCAGGGACTGAGGAGAGTGTTTGGTGAGTACATACATTAAACAAGAGGACCCCAATATGGATTCCCCAGAACCCATGTAAAAAAAAAAATTGGGCCCCAGATACAGCTTGCAATCCCAGCACTGGGGGGCAGAGATTGCAGCATTTCTAAGGGTTTGCTGACTACCTGCTGCAACCAATTATTGAGCTTCCGGTTCAGAGAGACAGACAGAGAGAGATCTTGCCTCAAAAAAAAAAAAAAAAAAAAAAAAAAAAACCAAGAGTGGTTGAAGAAGACACTCAACAAAAACCTTCGGCCTACACATGCTTATGCACACCTACATACTTTTGCACACCTTTACACACACACACACACACACACATTCATGTGGACACAGAGTCAGGCCCACTACATTTGGAGAAATACCTGCATAGCTGTTGCACGTCTCTGGATGTCCTGTTTTAGCAGGAACAATCATCTTCAAAGCCCTGTTAATGAGTGTGCCAGCATGACTCTGCCAACATGGTAGAGAATTAGCATTTCTCTTGGCCCCCTTCTCCACCCAGTAGTGGCTAAGGCTTCTTTCTGCTACACTAGTACTTGAGCTTTGCCCTCTGTGGCTCCCACCACCCCATACTTCTGTAACCTCTTCCACGAGAACACATCATCCACACACAGTTGATTTCAAATATTACTAGGCGACAGATTTGTTTGTAAAATGGCAAAATTAGATAACGCATCTCATCTAAATTCATGCTTTCCCTCTAATAATAGAATTGTATGGTGGCTTGAGGAGGCATGCTGCATCATCGTTCGGTAGCAGTTTATACGTTAGAACACTCTGTACGCCTCCAAATAGCCAACATAGCTCCTTGCATCTCATCTTTGGAGACTTTCTCTTCTAAAGTCTTCTTTTTCCATCCCACATATTCAACTGTCCTTCTATTCCCACCAGACTACTTGGACAGTAACTTACATTTTAAATTGTCGTAACTGCAGGTACTGCCGGGCTGTCAATCTCAAAGGTATTTATAAGCTACACACACACACAAACGCAGTGAGCAAAGGGATTCTGCTTAACCAGCTCTGACTACCCACTTTAAGAAAATCCCGGGGTGTGCCTAGGAGCCACTGCTAACAATTTGTTACGCAAGACAGTGTTATAGCTTTCTAAGTGGTAAGTAACTGTTTAAAAATTCCCCAGCATTCTGAAAATGCTTCACTTAAACATTTCTGCAATAAAATCTTATTGAACTGTTGCTTTCATTAATTTTCTACAGACTAGAGAGCAAGGAACTCAAGTCTGATTTTTTTTCTTTCAACTTTGCCTACTACAGGCAAATAAACTATGGCTCTTTTTAAAATAAACCACTGGTCTTGAGTTTTGGACCCTTAATAGTAGCCTACATGGTTGACTACCCTTGGTGTCAAATTTTCTTAAATTGTATTTCTGTCAGTGTTTCATTTTTTTTTCAAGCAATGGACCCTATAATAGCAAGCAATGGTCTGTCAGGAATGCATTTTAACAGCATGACACAAGTATTTTTCACTACAGGAGACAAACAATGATATGTATTACATGCAATAAACATTGCTTTGGTACACAAGGTTCTTTTAGCATTTATCTGTCTCAAATCTCTCTATGTCCTGGAGGGTGGCTTGCAGGGGAGGGAGAGGAACACTGCTGTGTATGAACGTTGCCGGTGGCTGTGGTATAGCAACAGAATTTCCACAGCACTCATGAAAGAAAGGCTTGGCTTAATGTTAAATGACCACACCAAGACCTGCTGGTTCACAATTAGTAAGCCTCTTGTTTTTGAATAACTATCACAGCTTTCTCTTATAACTCCTTTACCAAGCACTCATATTTGCCTGCTCCCATCCCAAAATGTCATTACCAAGAAGCTTTCAATCAAGCATCAAAAGCGACTAATACAGAGTGGTCTCAAAACAGGGGGTAGGAAACTCCAGGGATCTCTTAGTTTCTATTTTTCTCTTATTTCAATATCACTATCATAGCTTTAAAAAAATTACAATGGGGAATTTAGAACTTATCAGTTTTGAAGATTTATTTTGATTGTTTTAAGTATGTGTAGATGTCTATGTGCAGACAGACACCCCTGAGTGCAGGAGCCATGGAAGCTGGAAGAGAAGAAGGCAGAAGATTCTCTGGACTTGGAGTTACAGGTAGTAGCCAGCCAATGGTATGAATGCTGGGAACTCAGGTCTGTTTTTCTGCAAGAACAGCGAGCATTCTTATCCACTGAGTCATCTCTCTAGCACCCAAGATTGATAAATACAGATAAATGGAAAGTTCACACTTAATCGTTTTAAAGAACACAATCAAAATGTTGAGGTAACACTGTGAGAAATAAAAGACTCAATACAAAGATAACAACATCCCTACATTCTTGCAATTCAAGAAAATGGCAGAAAAGTCAACACTGTTATGGAAACCTAAAACAACCTAAAATTTATAATTCTGCCCTAGGGAACATTAACTAGAGTGCTTTACAAGGTCATGGACTTTCACATGCTAAAATGGAGTTAGTGAGGGCAAGTAAGATATCCAAGAATGCTGTCACTTCAGTTACAGAGGAAATCCAATTTTCACTAATTCCCCTAAAGAGTCAAATTGGCCCTAATAATAATCTCCTCTGTTAGGAAATCTTGTTTGTTTTTTTTTTTTTGATGTGGCCTCAAGTGCACATATTTAGCTATTTCTTCATCTATCTTCTTTGTAAATGAAAAGCCGGCAAGAGATCTTATTACAGTAGCAGCTTTTCATATTCGTGATTATTAATCACTCTTAAACCTCATCTTAATCTGTTTCTTTAATGTTCTTTTTATGTTTAATTTTCCCACTACCTTATCTTCATAACTCAGAGAAATCCTTCTTTCCCAACAACAGAAGCTGCCAGTGAACTGTCAGCTGAACTCCTTTCTGGGGGATTCCCAACAAATCCATGAAAGGGCACAGCACCTCTACTTTCCAGGAAGAATCTGGATGTATACAGGGTCCAGGAAGGACCTAGAGGCCCATGAGGTGGAAAAACAGCCCCCTGACTTTCCAGGAAATACTTGGGCATCCTCGGGGTGGAGTAACATCACCCTGACTTTCCAGAAAATACTTGGAGGCCCAAAGAGGTGGAGTAACTCACAAAGAAGTGCACAACTAGGTTGTATCTGAGTGGGGCTGTTTTCAAGTTGAACTGTTTACCATTCTGCTTCTCAACGTACCTCTGAATCCAGAGGTTGCCTCTAACCTTGCCTAGTGGACAAGCTGTTTGAGGAACTGATGATGATTTGTAGGACTTATTTTTTTAATATGTTTATATTTACAGAAGGTAAAAACCACATGAATTGGTCACAAAAGGGACATCTGCCAGTTCTGCTGTTGCTGCTGATGGTGACAAGAACATTCGTGGCGGGAATAATGTGTGATGAGTAGCAAAGTGGTCAAAGTTAGGAGATATTAAACCTGGTGGTGTGGCTCCTACCCATCATCTCAGCATTCAGGACCTGTAGGAGCTGAGGCAGGAGGAGATCTGTGAGTGGGAGGCCTTCTGTGCTATACAGTGAGTTGAAGGCTAGGCTGGGGTCCAGAGTGAGACTCCTTCTCTAAACAGAAACCCATGGGGATGTGTGTGCAGCTTAGTCTGTAGAGATCTTGTGTGGCAGAACAAGCCTTGGGTTTGATTTACAGTACTCTGCTAACTGGGCATAAAGGCAGAAGCCCGTAACCCAGCATTAGAGACATGTAGGCAAGAAGACAGTGAATGAGACATGTTAGTTCATCCATAGTTACAACACAACTGTAAGAGCAGCTTTGGGAAACAGGAGACATTGGCAAAAAAAAAAAAAAAAAAAAAAACAGCAAGCAAATAAAACAAAAAGAAGCAAAAACTATATAAAATAAAACCCACACCACACCTAAGTGGTGAAAACCAGAGATTCTGATTATCACCAGTAGATAAATATCTAAAAATGAGCCTTTAAAAAAGAATCAATTTAAAATCTCTCAAGAATTAACCATGGCAGGCCTCTGCAAAGGTCCACCGTTGATCAAAAGCACAGAACATTTAACATGCTTGGTCAAATGAACACTCAATCTTCTCCAAAGACAGACTTTGTTTAATAATGACCACCAACAAGCTTATTTAAGCAATCAAGAAACTATAGGGTCAAGATGAAATAACCTTTCCTTGAAATCAAAGTAAACTCCATCTCCTTTAGAAGGCAGTAATGGCAAATGATTAGGAATGTCAACTCAACCTTCACAAAATGGCAGCAATAAGAGGGAAATCAGCTCCTGGGACAACTGGAAACCACAGGAAAAAGTACCTGGGACTCAGGATTGTGACAGTAATGATTAATTCTTTTTTTTTTTTTTTTTTTTTTTTTGAGACAGGGTTTCTCTGTAGCTTTTTGGTTCCTGTCCTACACAGCTCTTTGGCCAACACTAGCTTTGGGAACAGTATGTATTACAATTTTTGTGTGTGGAAGTGAGCCGCTGTTTCAGGATCCCTCAAATGTGTCTCCCTAGGAGATTCAAGGTACATTAGCCCAGGTTCTCAACAAGGATAGTGACAAAACCCCAGGGCATCTTCTAGATTTATGTGTAGGTACAAACACTTTGACTTGCATTCAGAAGTTTAATTAACTTCTTTCTGTTTTAGACAGTAAATCACAGCTTATACTTATCCTTAAATAGGACTGAGCTCTGGAGCCTCACTCCATGGTCAGTGCACTGACTGACCTTCAGAGGACCTGGGTTTTATTCTCAGCACCCACATTGTGGGCTCACAACCATCCACAGCTCCAGTTTCAGGGAGCTCTAACACTCTCTTTATGGCCTCAAAAGGTATTAGGTACTCATGTGCAAAACAGGCTTACACAATAATAATAATTGTCTTAAAAGTTTAAAAAGAACAAATATCAATTTTTTTGGTTTTAAAAAATAATGCTTATCTCCTCCTGGTGTGAACCTAGCATAGGTGTGATGGAGGAAGGTCATTGGCTAATAAAGAAACTGACTTGGCCCATTTTATTGGTTAGAACATAGGTAGGTGGAGTAAACAGAAGAGAATGCTGGGAGGAAGAGGAAGTGAGGTCAGAAGTAATGCAGCTCCTCTCAGAGCCAGACGTCTCAGACAGAGAGGCATGCTCCGCTCTCCTGGGCAGATGTATGCAATGAAGCTCCTCCGACCCAGGATGGACGTAGGCTAGAATCTTCCCGGTAAGCGCACCTTGGGGTGCTTACACAGATGATTAGAAATGGGCTAAATTAATATGTGAGAATTAGCC
>NW_026067905.1:5771720-5787831 GCF_014885135.2 Alexandromys fortis | reverse complement strand
ACAAAAAAAAAAAAAAAAAAAAAAAAAAAAAAAAAAAAGAAAAAGAAAAAAAAGAAATGTGATTTACTAGATTGTCTCTGGTAACAACGCATTTTGTTAAAAGATGGTCTACTGTTCTGCATGCTGATTCAAGCAAATATGTCAAACTAACTGATTTTTTTTGCCGAGAAAACAATTTCATTTCATAAGTCTACACTTAACTTTTAAATTTTGTTTTAATCCCCCAGCTGAGTGTGTATGTGTGAGCACATGTGCACCTGTGTGTGTGTGCACGTGTGTGTGTGTGTGCATGTGTTTTTACCTAAGCCCTCGTACTTACAAGGTAAGTGCCTCAGCAATAAGCCACATCTCAGGCTTATTTCTGAAAACCACTTCAAACAGTACAGAGAGCTGACTTCAAATGTTGAAAACTGACCACACTTGCAAAAGTTCCTTCTCTGCAATTATTATTGCCTGAGTATTAAAAAAGGTCTCAACTCTTCTGCTACCTGGCAAGAGTTCATCCACTGGCCAGGAGATGCCTTTCTGAGTAAGAGCTCTGGCTTTCAGTCTGACCTCACTGCAGCAGACATCTCCCTGTATCTGGGACTGAAACACTCTGGCGTTCAAATCATCTTTCAACTATATCAATATATGTGTATAGGTGTTGGCTTAAAATCAAGCACAATTATCCAATAGCCTAGATTACTTAAGAGATAGTTATATTACTACAGCCTTATGGTTTTTGAGTCACATTTTGTATCACAATTTCTAGTTGGTCTTAATAATAAAAACCCAGCATCAGATATTAGGGGGTGAAAGCTGAAACATCAGAGAAGCAGAGCAGCCGGCCACTGTTCTCACCTCTACAAAATCCTCAGGTCAAATGGGAATCCTGTCTCTACAAATCATCAGACTGAATCTGAACTCCTGTCTCCTCCTGCCTTATATTCCTCTCTCTGTCCAGCCATGTCACTTCCTGCCTTTACTTCCCTAGTGCTGGGATTAAAGGTGTGAATCACCACCACCTGGCTCTGTTTCTTTTTTAGACTGATTCAGTATCCTGTAGCCAAGGGTGACCTGGAACTCACAGAGATTCGAGATCCATTTACCTCTGTCTTCCCAGTGCTGGGAGTAAAGGTGTGAGTCACCACCGCCCGGCCCCTATGGCTAACTAGTGTGGCTAGTTCTTTACTCTGACCTTCAGGTAAGTTTTATTTGTTAAAGCACAAACAAAATATCACCAAGGATTTCACAGTTACTACTTAATTATTAAAATTCATTGGTATGTCCAAATACAAAGACACCCGAAGCAAAATTACAGTAAAGGAGTGAGAGAATTTCCCATGTAATTTAGTATGTGGACTCTAATGAGTGCTGCTCAGATCACACAGCTTTCCTAAGGAGCACTCAGACCTCTAAGGGGAACTCCCACTGTACCCATGCCAGGGCAACATAGGTCCTCACACTGACTGCCTTTTACCTTTATGGCCCTTGATCTCGCTATGCCCACAGAAGCATCTTTGATGCTTTTTAGACTTAACAGAAGCATTCCTCCTTCAAGGTCTTCATGCTGATTCTTTACTATGCTAAGAACGGGTTTCACATGCATGCTCCTCATTAGCTCTGTCAGCTCCTTCAGGTCCGTAACTGAGGATACTGTCTCAATGAGTACATTTCTGTGTACCTAAGGTGGAGATCAGTTCTCCATTTCTCCATCTCTTCTGCCTTCCCTTCCTCTCCGACTCTCTCTTCTACATCTCTCTCCACACATGCATGTGTGTTCATGTATGCTTGCATGCTCTTGTGCTGTGCACACACACACACATTCTACATGTTCCTTATACTTCCTTATATTTCCCCGTAGTTACTAATGCCTCGATAGCTTATTCTTGTTTTGATGATTACCTACTCTATCTAATTAGGGTAAAATTTCCACAAGGGCAGGAGCTACTTTCATGTCTTATTCAGGATTATATCTCAGGGCCTTGTTATCCTAGAATAATGATATTTGTTGGAGGAGAAAATGAGGATAAGAACGCTAAATGTTTTGGAAGCTGTCAATAGTAACCTCCATTAACAGCCTGCCAATATCTGTGCAAAACAATGCTCAGGTTCAAACACAGTTTCACCCTTATCTTACTGCAAAGGAAAAATATCTATGAGGCTCAGCTTTCTAGAAATTTCTGATTTATAAAATTGTCTTTACAAAGTCTATATTTGTTCTTAAAATCTTCCTTCTAAAATTTGTCTTTTAAAATTTATTTTCTATATTTGGAACTAAACTCAGAGTCCTGTGTATACTAGACAAATATTCTACTACCCAGCTACAGCTTGACCTTCCTTCATGTTTTTCCTAATTTTACCCAGTCATATACATTTCATTTTCTATGTTGGTCATAACTGGAGTAAAAAATCCTTATATATCTTTAGTTATTTAGCAAGAATGGTACCTACATTTATCAGTTTTAGAAAAATTCAAATGTTAAGTTCTTCACAAATTTCTCAGGCTGCATAGCTGATTATTCACATTGTAAAATATCAATAACTATATTTAAGTATTGATGTGTCATGTAAAATCAAGCAGGAATATTACACTTTACATCTATTATTTATAGCAATAAAATATTGATACTCAAATTATGTGTTTGTATTTCTCACAGTATAAATAAATGCCTAATGGGATGTTCCTGTGCAATCCTTCTAAGTTTTAAAATTAGACTCAAAATGAAGTTGAACTTGTTACTTTTACAGTTAGAGTACACTTACCCATAGCTATCCATACTCATGCTTAGTGTTAGAAGGTATGATAACTCTTTCCATTTTCCTTCTCTATTCCCACTCACCCAAGTAAGGAACAGGAAAAAGTCCATTCCTCTGACTCAAACCTTATATGTCATCATTAAAGGAATACACTTTCACTGAGCAATTGGTAGATGTAAAATAAACATTGTACTTGTGATCATAAAGAATTAGAAAATGGTATAATCTTGATTTTTTATTACATGTGAACATTATATCAAAGGATATTATTTAAGATGTTCTAAATATTTTATTTTATTTTATTTTATTATTTTATGACAGGGTCCCTTGTAACTTAGTCTGTCCTCCAACTGTTTGCTGATCCTCCTGTGCCAAACTACCGCGTGCTATAATTACAGACATGCGCTACCTTGACACAGGCAAAACTTCCAAAAGTAAAACAACTCAAAAACTGATTTGAAAAGCAGATGACTACGAACTTGTACTTAAACTGTTATTAAAAATGGTCTTGTTTTGGAAGTTCTAGAAACGGAATTCCCCAGCAAGTATGGAATTAGCTTCTCTCTCCATGTTTGCTTTTGGAGAACCTGTAGCACTAATGAGATGGGAATTTAGTTTTACTCTGTGGTATTTAGACGAATATTAAATGGTAACACTGGCACACTTTATGAAGTTCTGTGCCCCTTGCTTGTCCTCCACATATTTGATATTTATGTTTGCTAAAACTGATCTCCTGTTTTATTAATAGGATGAGCTTGATGTGGACACCACTGTATTGCACCAGTAATAACAATTTCACTTAAATATGGCTTTAGCATGCTCCTCAGCCATAATCCTTCAATTCCTAAGAGTCTTTTATTTTCCCAGTAGCCCAGTTGGAGAGTTTTTAATATTAAATTGAATCATAACAACACATGCTGATTAGAGTCTAACTTAACACACGAAGCTTAATGTTAATTTTATAACTTCAAATCAGAGATCCGACGAGTCCAGGATGGTTATTTATCTCAAGTGTGATTTTATTTGAAACTTGTAAAGCTTTCAGATAGATATATTTTGCATATCATGAAATGCTAACACCAAGGAGGAATTCAGAAAGATTTAGAACTATGACAATAAAGCTGAGAATTTGTTATGATGAGGCTAGGATAGAAAGCAAAAATGGCCTAAGTATATGAACATGTCAATTATGTGTGGAGTCTGTGAGTTTAGTATGTGTTTGATTTCTGAAATCCTATTCCTTCAATCAAAATTATCTATTGGCATTAATAATATGAGGGAAAAACAATGAGTAAAATAAGTTGTTTAAACTCACAAAATATCCACATGCACCTCACATGTTTCGCAGTATAATCTTCCCTCAAAATGAATTCTACATAAATAACTTGACAGAGGAAATACATAGTTAGCTCTCAGATAAACTGTGTTTCCATCGTTCACTCTAACTAGAGAAGACAGGCTGAAACTCCAGAGGAGCTGGTGAAAACAGAATCAGAAGACAAACATCAAACGGGAATAAACGCAGTGTTATGAAATTTGTCTTTCACCTTAGACTAGCGAAGATACAGCCTGTAACAGCAGATCATGTTGTGGTTTCAGGAGGAAATTACCTGGCTTCAAGTGTTGGTGCCTAACAGATTTCAAAGCTCAACGCTCCATGAAACTGGGGAATGGAGAAGAGAGAGCAGCTTCTAACAGAAACACAGATAACACACAGACCAAAAAAAAAAAAAAAACCAAAAATCAACAAAACAAAAACAACAAATCTGAGCAAGGGAAGAAGATATTGCCATTTTTATTTCCACTTCCCTTCTTTTCAAGATCTCATTAGATGCTTATGCTTCCTGCACTTTAATGTTAGTTGATAAAAGTGAGATGTGCCAGCTAACTGGGTGGCGGTGGGGGCTGAGACAAATTGCTAGCCTTGATGGAACTGAGGAAACGTTTTCAAACAAAATACCAAAAGAGGCCTTGGAATGGTGGCAGAGCAGGGAGGAAAAATACCCACGATCATTTAGGTGGCTAAAATTCTTATTTTTAGGATCTGTAATTTTTATGTGAGGCAGAAAACTGAACCACATAATACATTTTTATAATGTAAATATTCATCAAAACCACTTACAAAATTACTACTTTCAGCATATTTTCAAAATGAGATTCCTTAATAAATTATGTTTATGCAGTCCAAACACAGCATTAAGATGTATTATTAGTCACTTAATGGAGGCTAATGGTGAGTTTATAAATGAAGTGCTGGCTTACGTTGATATTTTCTAAGAGCAACCAAAAATAGATATTCTTTCCCAGAATTCTACATATTTATAAAGTGCAAAATAAGCATGTTTAGCAATTCTCAAATGTAGTTCTTCTAGATGCCTTTAATCTTAAATATACTTGTAGAAACGGATTTTTTAATTTTTTTCAAGTCAGGTATGTCTAGTTTATCCAAATTGCATGTAAAAACAACCCTCACTGAAGTATTCCATGCATTATAAAGTGATGAAAGAAACAAAAAAGAAAATGGTAATTAGTGTGGAATATTCTTAATATTCCCAGAGAGTTGGTACTTTCCATGAAAATAGCTAAAGTATATAAACAAATCAAAACAAAAATCCAAGAAACAAATTGAATTAATTATATGAAATATGTAAATATTCATTCATTACAGCTGGGTAATTGTAGAACTAAAAAAAGAAATAAGTTATATATAAATTTACAAAAGAAAAGAAATTCTACATATAGATTAAATATTTTTCAACAGGCATAATTTCTACGTACTTGTCCCTCAGGATGTCTTCTATGAAACACCAATTATTTTCCCAGACAAGGAACATTTCTCTAAAGTATTGTATCAAATGAAATTATTGCTCTTTCATTATATTGCTCTATGCATACTATATAGTGTAGACTAGAAGTCAACAACACTTTCCTATGATAAAAGCAAAATGGAAAAGTTACAACTCTTCATAAAGCTGTAAATAATGTATAATAAATTGCAAGGGTTATAACAATATTTTTCACAGACCATGGCATCAAATATGCTCATGCATCAAAATATTTCATTATACTAAGATCAACTAAGACAATCATATATCATAAAAATTAGGACTGTAGTAACATGCCTAAAATCATTAAATGAAGCTTGTAGAGAAAATTTATGAATAAGGTATCTCACTCTAGATGGAAACTTGTTTTATTTTTACCTTCAGATGATAAAAAAAAGTTATTTAAAAAAATAATAATGTACTGCTTTCCAGGGCAAATATTTCCATCTGCTTGATATTCAGAAAGTGAAAGTGAGGGGAAGAAAGAATGAATACTTTATTCCACATTAAGACAGACGCTGTGCTTCATCTCGCCCAGATGAAACGGTATTAATAACACATTCCTATTTACATTTAAGGCTATAATTACACATCAATATAAATTTAATCTTACATAAAAATTTAGAAGTACCAGGCTTGATCAGCGTGAAATAAAGTTATAGCTAGACTGATGCTCCGTGCAGCATTTTATTTTAATTTTCTCTTTAAGAGTTATATTATTATATTAAAGCATATAAAATTTGCAGTTAGCAGAGCAAGCTTCAATCATTTTGGTTAATTGGCAACTTTGGTGGAATGTAAAAACCTCACCCTTTCCCAGGAGTTTCATTTTAAACAAATCATGCACACGTATAAAAACAGCAAATTGCATTAAATTTTATATAAGACATTTTACAGCTTCTCATGTAGAAACAGCTATAAGCAGCTTTCTCTCATGGCATACACCAGAGCACACAGCTTTGCAACGACTCTGGCAAGACACCATTGAAACAGATACGAGATAGAGGCCGTGTCGACTTAACACTTAGAGTACGCTGTATAAATTTAGTGTTCGTGCAGGCTTACATGAACACTAAAGGCAAAAATTGTCCCAAAGATGGAATGGTAAGATCTGATATTTGTTTTGCCTCTGGGTTGAAAAATAAAGCATTGGGATGTTTCTGCCACTTCTGACTATTTAATGTTTACACAAAGCCTTAATTCTAAAATCTCTGATAATACACGGCCATTCATATTTTCTAAAACCAAGTAGCAGTGTCAGTAGAACCTAAAGTCTCTTAAACATGACTGCTAAATGTTGGTATTTTTACCCAACAATTGGCTATTTTTAGATATCGATTTTAGACTCAAATTTAGAGTCTAAAGATGCCTTTTGTCTCTTTTGTCATAAAGTTACTTTTACAATCTTTGAAAGAATGTATCGATGTGGTGGCTGTGTTTTTAACAAATTCTTTCCTGGGTTTGGGCACAGAAATGCCTGACAACAGATAGATTACAGGAACTCGTTCTGAAAGTAGATAGAGTTTTTAGAAGTCAATCATTTTCTTTCTTCCTATATGGAGAAAGTTCCTGAGGAAGGATTGCAGTACTGCAAATGGGTACATTTAGTCTCCTTGGATGTGTCTATCTTACGTCCACAGTAAAATAGCAGATCAAGTGACTAGGTAGGATGATAGGCCAGTTTCAGAGAGTGAGCAGCCCTGCTCAGGGGTCTGAAGCTGCTCCAGGGCAGGTGTTTTGCTTTTCCTTAAATAAAACTGACTGTGCCACAAAGGTTAAAAAAAAAATAAATGTCTTGAAGAAGGACATATATATCCCAATAGTGATTGAGGGTTATACTTTCTGTGTCCTGCTATCTAAATTCATATATTTTAATACCACTTAATACCTCAAATCACTATTCAAAGGGCTTCATGGTTTCATGAGGTAACACTCTCCCAATCACGCAGAGTAATAGTGAAGCTTTCTAAAACTCTTACTTTGGAATGAACTGGGCTTTTGTTTTTCTTCTTTAGGGGAAAATGTTTAATAGGCTTTTAAATACAGGGGGCAAATGGGTTTCCCTCATCTTCAGTTACGGACAATTTTCTAGTGTACAGAAATACCAATAACCAATAATTTATAAGCATGGGTCATGTTTCCTTTCGCATTTTCTATTTTCTTTTTTAGGTAACTAGTAACTCAGGGGCACAATCCAAATCTGTAACTTATTTGTGGCTTATTATTTCTTGTTACTCTAACCAAATCGTATAATATGCAAAGTTCAAAAATTCCACTATTTTGAAACAGAATTTAAGTGGTTAAATATTGCTGGTGAAGATTACAGAAAGAATATATATTGAACATAGAGGGAAATGAGAAATATGATTTTTGAGGTTCAGCAAAATTCGCACAGAGAATATTTGTTCACTAGTCATGTTGCAGATATTCTTATAATAAAATAAACTGTCTCAATAGCCTCAGAGTCTTAATTCTGAAACTTGGGTTATTCATGGACCTCTTTGCGCATATTTCTGCAAACCAAGTTTGAAAGCAACAACCATAGCTTACTGATATCCTTCCCTTCGTCTTAGTTTCAGCCACTGTTTCCAATTCTACCTTCCACACAGTAGGCACCTAATAAACATTTGTACATGGCTGTATCCAATCAAAGACTTTGATATATGAATAAATTTGATTTAAAATACAGGATCTGGTTATTTAAACTCCTTAGAGGCACGTCTGTACACTGTCATTGAGACCTGTGACTTTCACAGAAAACATACCACATCTGTGGTCCATTCTACACCTTGTAACACAGTATTTTATGCACATACCAATTCCTTGTATCACCTTGACACTTTCTGTGTTGATGAAATCGCCCAAGCCACTTTACATAACCAACCTCAGTGTAAATAAGGAATAAGCTTGCTGTTAACAACCTGGTCTGAGATGTTAACAATCCCCAGGCTGTTACTGTAACAATTGGTCATTAATGTGGTAATGACCAAGTTAAGAGGAAATTGTTCTCTGAGAAATGAATATATTGGTGATCAGGACCAAATTCGAGAGAGTAAGATATGTGTATACTAAGTTAACTGTCATTAACATGAAAGCCTAGCAGAAATAAAAAGCTTCGTTGCAGAAATTCACATGCATTTTGTTTTTTTTTTTCATAAAGATGAAGACTTCAAATACAGAAACTATTTTGATAAATTCCCTTGGGTGACACATTTAATTGAGATGATCAAATCCTAGGTTAGCCCCACATTCTATTTGCTGTCCCAAGAAAGAATGGAACAAAACAAATCTAAAGTTACTTCCTCTACTGTCAACACATTGAAAACACCTAACTATTTTACCCACTAAACAGGCAAACTCAACATTTCTGATTCAGAAATATCCCAAGCCTTCAAACAATATTCTTTACTCTTTCCTTAATGTTTATCCTTTTTTAGTTATTAAAATGCCTACTCCAGCTCAAACTGTATAAACTTCTTGTTTGCCACTGCAACCTAAATCCACTTGATAAACTGAAATTGTGCATAATGTAAGTCAAAAGGAGCCAACGAGCTGTGGGTATCAGTTAGCACAGACAAAGCGAACCTAGGAAGTAACAGATCAGATCATGAAAAGCAAACACACACGCTTTATCTCAAAATGAGGCACTCATTCACAATGAGCACAGGAGACATTTTTATTTCAAAGAAGAAAAGTTCAAAGACGGCAGAGGTCTAAAAGAATGCATGTTGTATGTTAACTCTGATTGGTTTTGCCGCCATAATGAGGGAAATCGTGGCTCCTGAGAGTTACTTCCCATTGTTGGCACCTTGTGTGCTTCTGAACTATGGGAATACAGGGAAGTGGTAACAAGTGCTTATAATTAACCAGGAGGCTATAAGCACAAGCCATAAGCAGTGCTACCAGGGGAGAGCAGAATGTGAGAAACCAAACCGGATTCGGTCCTATGCAACTAGCATTAATCAAAAGATATATATGTATTAGAATAAAAAAACTGCCTTTAAATAACTGAATTATAGACTAAGAAAAGAGGGACCAAATTTCTTAAGAAACATCTCCCAGAAGAGCCAGGATGGTTGGTTAAGGAGTTACTATCAATTGATAAATTTTGTGTCATAAGGAAAACGATTCAAATAAATAGCTTAATGTCAGGCTGGAAAAAATGATTAATTGTATCAAATATGAAAACCCAAATGATGCCATATATCATTTCTCTAATTTGATAGATCCCACTTTATTAGGATAAGTAATTTGCAGCTAAGTCAAGTCACAAAGTCCCCTGGAAAGAAAATCCTCTCTCCAGTAGCATTTCCGTGCTAACTAAAATCAGGGACGCACATTGAAATTGCTTCAGGTCGTATAACCATGGAGACCCACACTGCCTTGAGACTCATCAGATGTTTGTACTTTAGAGGGTGGTGACTGGCTTCCGTCAACAATGAGGTCTTTACTATTTCGTTCTCCATAGAACCACAAGAGAGTCGGAGGCTGCTCAGGATTGATGCGATAACTTCAAATATCACGGGGTGGCAAGACACAGGTATACATAGGTCAAGGTTCCAAAACATTGCCATAAATATATTAATGAATGCAAGCCACGAATTTAAAACTGATTTCTTTTGGTATATGTGACAACAGGAAAGTTAGCTGAATAACCAGATTGTTCCATCCAACTAAAGTTAAACTTATTAAAAGTGCAGAGCTAAAATATTCAGCTGAGCAACAATTGGTCTCTTTGTCAGGCTCATCTCTTATGCTTTAGTGAAAGAAGGAACCCAGATGCTGTTTGAATCTAGGTATATCCTTGGCATTATCTGTCATTTTCAGTGTAAGTAATGAATGACTGATTCCTAAATCAGCGTACACCGACAAGCTGAAATAAAATACTTTAGATATTTTTGTTGGCTACCCGTTAAGCAGAGGTTTGTGTGATAGATACAGGCTAGCATTTTAAAGGCTGGCAGGGTAACATCTTTTAAGAACATCAGTCGGTAGATACGGAAATCAAATAAACAAATCAAAAATACACTTAAAAATGGACTTTAAAAGGCATTCAGCTTTGACCGGTTTGCAAAGACCACTCCTACCTTAGGTAGTCTCGGCGACAGAGGATAAGGTTAGCTTTAGTGTACAGCGTGGAGCCCACCTCTCCCAAACGACAGTCGCAGCAGGCACACTTCAGGCAGTCCTCATGCCAGTATTTGTCCAGTGCCTTTAGAAGGTACCGATCCTTGATTTTGCGGTTGCAGCCAGCACAACCTTTCGGCTTGGTGTCTGGCTGAACTGAGAGCATTTGTATGCCTGAGGAAAAGAAATGAGAAAGGGCAGCTGAGACTCCAAACAGAAGGAAAGACAAACGGGTGAAAGAGTTAACACTACCTCCGTATGCCTTCTTTTTCCTTCCTTCCTTCCTTCCTTCCTTCCTTCCTTCCTTCCTTCCTTCCTTCCTTCCTTCCTTCCTTCCTTCCTTCCTTCCTTGAGTTATATTACAACCAAACTACATTTTGGAAAGAAACCTCAAACTTTGTGAAAATCCTTATGAAAACCCCAGTGAACTCATTCACATGAAGCAGCGACAGTGATTAGCTGCTATGTGTTGTACCTTGACATTGGCTACGGAGGTTAGACATCCTTCAATCATTTCCATAGTGTTCCGTTCTCCACACAAAACAGGAAGAACGTGAGTCAACGGACGACAGCCTAGAGAAGCAAGCAACTGAAGCTAGCTCATCCGTGGCTGACCTGACAGGATTCCAAACTGAACTTTAACTGCAGAAACAGTTCATCCAACATGTATGTGGCAGATGAAGCATGCATCTGTATGGGACATTCAGAATTTTAACTCAGCTGTACACATGTTTTTGGATAAGTACGCAGTGCATCTGTCCCCAAACCCCATCAATCCTATAGCGTTTACTTACATCCAAATACTTGCTTCTGTTTCTTTCATATTTCAAAGTATTCGTTGTGTTAAAATAACAAAATATATTTATTTTCATATACATTAATCACTGCTTATATTGAAGACTCATCACTTGATTATATAATAAATGTTCTAATATAATACAATTATAGGATTATGCAATTGATAGCCACAAGCATCTACTTATTTTATAAGGGAAAGAAGAAACACTGAAGACAAAGTTTAAGAATATGAAATATCACACAGTCATCCATAAATAGACACATTATAGAAAGTATACAAATACCATATTGAATATAGGGACATTTCTTTATTTCAATGATGAATGTTCTTCATAAGCAAGGAATCTTGATTCTACAGGCTTTAAAACATGACTAAAATATTTTTAATTAATTGAATATTCATATTTTAGTTTCTCTTTATTGTTCCCCAAGTGTCAAACACTCAGCCTTAAAAAAAGAAAGAAAAGCTGGCCAGCTATGCAAAGCTCCATCGTTATCAAGTAATGGATTTGAATCGCTATAAAATGCTGCAGACATCATTGATTCCCTTGTATTACAAATTACAATACAGAGAGGCAGAGAGGTGACGGGGCCCCTTAAGAGCTGAATGACAGTGACGCTATGGCTGTGGTACTAGGTGTTCTACCTGCAACCCCAGACCACCCCTTAACACTTCGCTTCCTCTCCTAGTCATAAAGTTTTAAAACTAGATGGACAAAGATAACAAACACCGAGTCTAAATGCGTTTAAGGGAGTTCCAGATGGAAAACATGAAGCATTTCTGATTCACTTTGCTTCAAGATAGGTAAACTCTATTCTTCCTTCTGTTCCCTTATGATGAAGGGTGAAACCCGCAATGCCTCCCCTGCCTGTCACAGAAAATCACACTGGTAAGAGACATCAGAGCATGCCCACAGCTGAATAAGTTTTCCAGCTACCAATGAACACGAACAACATATAATATTAGAATGTTCTTAAGCTTTCATTAGAAACCAACTTGTCTTGTAGAGGAGCGGAGGAAGGAATGCAGAGAAGAAAGCCGGGTGGCTGTCCTGTGTGCCTGACACGCATGGCTGTGGTGTTCTGAGCTGTGGGCCAGCAGCAGATTTGCGCAGAAGAGCAGGTGGTCCTCGTGTAGCCTGCTTTCTGCTCCTTTTCTTTGAAGGAGCTCAGGGCCTAGTGTAGATTAATCATAACCCTTGATAGCTCTGCTAAATCTCACTCTCTAGAACTTCTAACAAATGAAGTTTCTTTGATCAGAACTAGTTATCCTTTTCTAGCAAGGTCCCACAAGGCATGAGTCCCATTAATTACAGGGCACAACAGGCCCAGGTGCCTCTTAGTCATATACCTAGGGGGAGAAGAGGGATTTCGCTGTACTAAGGAAGTCCAGATCTCATGACTGAAAGCATACAGAGGTATGTTTAAGGTAACTGTCCTAATTAACTTGAAGTCTGTATTTTTTTATATCACAAAGATAAAAGATGAGACAAAAATTCTTGGTAGTAAGCTAAGCTCCATTATTGCCCATGTTCGTGACATTATTATTAAGTATAAAGGGTCAGCTATCTTTATTCAAAATAAATTGTAACCAGGACGGCAGATACCAACATTTGGCACAAGAAATGCTATATTGCTTGTCTTCACAAAATGTTTTTATTGTGTTGACATTTTAATTTAGCACTCAGAGGCCAATTAATAACTGAAATTCTTTCATTCTGTTTGGCCTTGTGCATAAAAGAAGTTTGATATTTTCTGCTCCATCCTCATAACTTCTTTTAAAGAACATTACTTCCTTTCTCTTGCAAATAGAATCTGCTCCATTCTAGGCATTAAAAAAAATGTAGGAAAACAATCTCTTGGTAGTCGCCACATTGCCAGGCACCTAAACAGCAGAAAGCACTGAGCATTCTGTGCTCTCCATCCAAGAGAGTGTGTCTGGGGAGAGTTATGTGTTCGTGGCTAAGAGACACTTCACAAGTTGCTCATAGCCCATCAGCACTCATAACTAGTTTTAGATTGGCATGCAAATTGTTCCGAGGGAAATTCTTATTGCCTCTGAGACCCTGCCATTCTGAGTTATTTGACAGTTTAAGGGAAATCATAATTTAAAAAAAAAAGACATAAATAATAGCCTGTGCAGTGTGCTGCGCAGAAATAAGGAGAGCCGTTTCATTTAAACTCTGGTGAGCTTTTAATTGCCTGGATTGCATTGTGAGAAGGCCTGACGGTTGATTGCATCCATTATGTTCCCTTGTTCTGTGCCATTCATCCGCACAGTCTTAGCTTCAGTACTTAACACAACAAAGTAACCACAACTCCACAACACACAGGGGCTTAAAAAAATCATCTCAGTAATGAAAGATGTGTAGCACTTAGGCACAGTGTTTTTTCTTTCTTTCTTTCTTTCTTTCTTTCTTTCTTTCTTTCTTTCTTTTTTTCCTTTTTTTTAACACAGATGTATTATTTGAACTGATCACATGGATGAATGGAAAACAGTCTTTCCCTTTCAGAAGATTTACAGGGGACGATTTGGGAGAAGGAGAAGGGGCTCCATCATGAAGGGCTTTTGGGAGAGTGGATGCTAAAATTGGGAACGCAGGTTTCGCAGCTGGGAGCAATGACATAGATTAAAAGAATTTGGCCAACACAGCCTTTCGACTGCCAAGTGTACCAAACAAAAGATTTCTCTCTCCTCCTGCCCATCTTCTTCGTCCCACTCCCACTCACTCCCCCCAATCCAGACGGGAAAGCTGGATTGGGCCTAAAAGCTTGTTTCTCTCTGTTCACTGGCCCAGAGCACCCCTACAGGCTGCAGCCCCCTAAGGGAAAACAATGCAAATAGACGTCCCCAAATCTCTGCCACTAGAGCTGCTTAACTCTGTTCTGCCCCTTCAACTCCCAACCCCCCTCCGTGTCCTTCCACCACCCTCCCTTTTTTGAGCAATGGAGCTGGGAACCAATTTGATTCCCTTTTTCTCCAATGCAGCTGCAAGGCTCAGAGATACTGACATTTCCCCACTCTTATCAGTTTAATTACAGTTACCATGGCAGCAAAGTGCTAGTGCTTGGCAAAGGCCAACAAGAGATTTGCAAGACTGGGTTCAATTTTGATGCAGCTCACATGCAAAATAAAAAAAAAAAATAAGAAACATACATACACTCTAACAAAGAATCCCCTTGCGGAGTTTATGATCCAACCTTTTGTGGCTGTGTCTTTGCAGCCACACAGGGATGGCTTTGCAAAGAATGTACCAGTATTTGTGGCACCTAGTGAGATTAATTGGTCGAAAGCAGCAGTCCTTAAAAGCAGTAGCAACAATAATATTTTGTACTTTCAGCAGATAGAAGAGCTGGCAGGCTTTGAAGCTAGCCATGAGTGCCGAGCGCCCGGAGAAAGTGCATCTGCGACAGACTGTAACCTTACCAAAACTTTTCTCCTGTTTCTGCATGAGTTGACTTAGGCGTGCCTGAGTTGCTGCAGCTTCGCATGGAGCACCAAGCCCACCACAGGCAGGAAGTAGAAGCGGGGAGCCACTTGGATTTGGGGCCCTAAGCGTGGATCTGGTGAGCAGCATACAGGGCCAAGAATCCACTATTGTGAAGCCACTTTGGGAGCTGGGGTCTAGTGGCAAGGGAGGCAGGCGGTGGGGGGAAGGGATGAGGGAACGTGTAAAATGATGGCGAATGACAAAGCCACATGCTTCCCTAACTCTGCCCGTAATCCTAAAATCCCAGCGGCCCCTTTTAGCTTCCCGGTAACAAATGGATTTGATTAAACCGTCACAGGCAGTGTTAGCATAGCATATCGTGTTCGCTATGAAAAAGATCATAAATCTGACTTGTGTTTCATAACAACAATCTGAGTAGCCCCCTTTAAAACGTGCTGGATCTCTAGACCTGTTAGGATGCAGGCACTTGGTCCAAGGAACCTGCTTCCACTGGGCACTTGTCTCCTCTCTGCTTGCCCCTACATAGACACTTTTGCAACACACAGAAGCAGTGTCTTGTTATCAAGACTGCACTGGGTAAAAGCAGGGGTGGGGATAAGAACAAGGTTGTAATTTCAACTCTTTTTTTGGTGGTGGGGAGGGGGTATGCATTTCCAAGCAGGCATGGAGAGTTCTGAGGAAATACCCAAGACTGACGCCACTTCACTGAGTCTGGAATCAACACCCCACCCTCCCACCTTTGCAAACTGTCCCAACCTCTCTTCCTGAGTCAGAGTGTGTGACTGCTGCAGCTCCCAATGAACTTTGTCTATTATGCTCTTGGTCTCCTACTTGAGATGTCGCGCTGCAGCCGCACGCTCCCCTTCTTCCTCAGGCATCCTCATCTTCCGCCCCGCATCTATTTCGTGTCTCATCATAAAAATAATGATGCCTCCCATGATTTAAACAAAACAAAACAAAACAAAAAACAAAACCCATCTCTGCAGCCCTGCAGCCCGGTGAAAGTTGCAGCGGTGGCGGTGCGGATGGTTCGGGCACAGCTTTACTTTATGCTTCATTGGGAGAGGATGGGGAAGAAGAAGAAGAAGAAGAAGAAAAAAAACACCCAGCATCCGCACACGCACGCGCGCACCCGGAGACACACACAGCACAAATGAGCCGACGCGT
>NW_026067905.1:5709220-5766720 GCF_014885135.2 Alexandromys fortis | reverse complement strand
TCTAATTAGGAAAGCAGCCTAAAACAGAGCGCACTTGGGGAAATGGTAATGTTATGGTTTTGCACTTAAAAGGAGCACATTTCCTGCGCTGTAAGGATCTGGGATTGGGGCTGACAAGTCCTTTAATTAATGGCAGGATTCCCTGTGTGTGCAAGTGTGTGTGCTTGTTTTAATTCATAAAAGTGGACAAAGGGTGCTAGGAAAGGGGGGGTGCTGTGGGAAGGGAGGGGAGAACCCACTAGTTTGAAGATGAGCAGAGTTCATAGCTACAATCATTTTTTTTTTCCTTTTTTAAATCCCCAAAGGACTAAGGTGCAGAACTGGAGTGAGCAGCTCCCCCCCCCTCCCCCACTGAATTTGAATGCTGGGATGAATAAAAGCTTAAGACCACAAGGCAAACAGAGTTTTAGATAACTCATTTCTCAAGTGGACCGCTCTTGTCTCTCCTACAGCCCTTCCCACTGTCTCCTTGGATAGTGTTCTCCACAGTTCACCTGGGCTCCTGGGTAGAGTTCCCTACTCAGGAGGGTCTGGACTTCTCTTTCATTTTCCAATATGGAAGACATATGTGGTGTCAATTATTCCAAGATCCAGAACACGCCTCTTTCTTGTTAAATGTGAACAAGTATCCTGAGAAAAAAAAAGTGTTAGTATTTGTTTTTTGCAGGGCTTTGAAATATCACTTTGAAGCTGGAAGCATCGGGTTCGCACAAGGTTTTAAATGGCTTTTGAATGCTCAGGAGAAATTTGCCAATAAGTCCAAAAACTGTTTCAACATTTGCCCTCTCCTGCCCTCTGCAGGGATTCACCAATAGGCATGCAACGGTCCTTGGGCACAGTAGATTCCTACTAGGTGGGCTATTTAAAAGGGAAATGCATTTAAGATTCATTTCCATCTTATCTAGTTTATAATTTATTCTTTCAAAAATAAATTCCAAAGATTCTATTGCCATCTCACACATACCAGCAAGTAGACTAAAAATTAGAACTGTCACCAGAACTGCAGTGATGGGTAAAACAAATTTATCTTCCATCAGTTTAGTGCTTGACTTGGGACTCTGTGAAACAAACAACCAACAACAACAAAAAACCAAAAACCAAAAAACTTAAATTTGTCTTCATAAGAACAGAGTAATTTTGTATTAGTGTTTTTATTTGTTATTTATATTTTACACCTTTGACATCTTAAGAACAAATGTAAGGAGGGTCTTGGCAGGCCTTGGAAAGACAAGATGGTTAAGCAGTATCTTAAAGAGGTAGAAAGTGAAACCGCATAGTCTAATGGTTGACATCTCAATAAAATGAGAAGAGAAAGGAAGCCCCACATTTTATTCATATTTTATCAGAGGTTGTTTCTGCAGAGTTTGAAACACAATAAATGCCATTCTGTTAGCAGCCATTTCTAAAGAGAATGTTCATCACTTTAAAATGCAATTGCTTCCCCCAACAAAGTGTCCACTCTATCTCTCCTCATGCTCCTTCAAGCGGCCGAGAAATTGGAGATATTTTACACGCCTTTGTATGACTCATTTAACTATTAAACAATCAGATGTAACTTTAATTCACTGAAACCCCTTACCATGGGATAGACATCCATCCATCCATTTATCTATCCATCCATCCGTCTTTCCAAACATACATACATACAAATATACACACATACATATATGCATGCACATTATACACTTACATTCACAATGCATGCACATATGTTTATTAGCTGAAAAGGACAATGGATAATTTGAGAAGAAAATGCAGCTGAGATTCTATTTACAGGATCCAGCCTGGGGAATATGCTTCAGAAGAAAAACTGACTATTATGCTAAGAACAACTTTGTCTTATAAGAAAGCAAAGAGCAAAAGCACATGATCTTCCCGGAGGGCTTGAGATGTCTCTCTCTCAGAGTCACTCCGTTGAAGCAAATTACTCACATCCTAAAATAATCCTGCACAACAAAAAAGAGACTTTTTAAAAAGCATACCAAAATATTTGTGAATTCACCCAACACATGGATGTCGAAGAGACTTGGTCTGGTGTAAAACCAACTAAGAGATGGATGTCGATGTCGTTACCCAGCTACTTCCTGAGCAACTTTTGTAAGTTTTGCATCAATAGAACAAAAGAAATCTTATCTTTTGCTGAAAAAGATAAGTGGAGGTGTCTTTGAGAATCTAGGCCAACATTTATGCTGATCTGTTCAAAAAAACAAACAAACAAAACAAAACAAAACCAAAAACCAAAAAACCAAAGCACTTGTCATCTCTTCATATTTCAGAGGCAAAAATTAATGTGTTTATCTTGGTTGAATTCTTTGGAGGTTGGGTGTATACAACATGAAAGCCATGACACTTGATTTACAATCCACTGACTGCTCTTCTGCGAGTCTGGAGTGTGCTCGGAAAGTTTACATTCATGTGTGGCTGACAGCCAGGTCTGGTACAGAGAAGTAGCCAGAAAACTGGTTAGGGCCAAGCGAGGTCTGTTCTGTCTATTTCTCTTAAGTACTTTGACTTTCAAAGCATTTACAGTGTCTAATTCTCTTCTCCTGAGCCCCAACTCTGGGATTCTGATCCAAGAAATAGGTAGAAGGATTCCAATCAATGTTAAAACATGATTTTCTCTTTTAGTTAGGTCCCCTGAACCCATGAAGAACAGATCAAATGTTAGTGATAAGGTACAAAAAGCAGCTCTTATGGTCTCTAGCTTCTAGAAGTTTCTTGGGAATTGCTAACAATTAGTGCCCTACTCAGAAAAGGTAAACTTCTTAGCTAAGGCTCGTTCACCATGTTGTTGGTCTTCTCACTTCGCAGACTTCAGTAAAATTTTGTGAGTATCAGTGTAAGATAATTATATTCTGCATTGTCCGCTAGACTAAACACCCCGAGAATTCAAATTTTGTCTAATTTCACACAGAAATAGATGGCATGTTTTGTTCACAATAGATATTTATTAAATGGGGATCCGTTGATTTGAATTAAACAGGAAAGTCAGTCTTAAACCCAATGTTTACAATGTTAATCTAAATTGTTGATAAAAAGAAAAACTGATGATCATGCTACTTAGTATTATTTGTTTTCACCATGTGTATACATTGAAAAGATTTCTATAACATGGTGTAAAGCTTTATTTTGTCATCTGTCCTCATGGATACCCCAGAAGTTGTTAGAGTCCCACTCCAGCTCAGCATCTGTAGGGCTGACTCAGAGCCTAGCACATAGTGAGTGTCTCATAACTGTTTGCTACAGGAAGGGCTAAATGGAAAAAAATGACACATGATTGGAAAGATGCAAAGAACAGTTGGCCAAAACAAAATCATTTTTAAAACCACTAGCTCTCTGAGACAATAAAGATGGAAAAAATTGAAGTCAATGTATTTTTTGACATAAACTAGAATTATGACACATCCCTGGAATATACATAAATATTGAGATTTCTGTAATTTTTGTGGTGGTAAACATGTTTAGGCAGCTGTGATATGTTATTCACTCACCCCTCATATCTGACATCAAATTTCCTTGAGAGTCTATAATGAAGAAATATTTAGATAATATTTGATAGGAAAATGGCTGTTTCTAATTATGCCTTAAAATACCCAAGAAAGCATTAAAAAGATGAAATATGGCAAACTCTAAGAAATAAAATTAAAATAAGGCTTGAGTCTAGGCAGACCATTCTTTAAGCCACAGGTAGAACAGATTCCTGGGTATTACCAGTTTTGACCATAGGACAGGTAGCATGACATGAAGAAATCTTAGTTTCTTACACTATGAGTCTATATCAGAGTATGTCAGCTGAAGGAGGAATCCATTTGTTGGAGCTTTTAAGGTTTTTTTTTCAACATTTTGATTAACTAATTAATTAATTTTATGGAGGTCACATGACTTTTAGGAGCAAACTGAAGTTTATTGCCCTCTGTGTCCAAGGGCAACATACTGTGGAGGTCAGTAGTGTACCATCCAATCATTTGTAATGAGGAACAGGTTTGCACAAATCAATAACAAACAGCAAATATCGTGGGAAGGGAGAGCAAAGAAATGCCAATTTAAAGGCTCAGAGAAAGAGGGTAATTTATGTTTGTTTTTATTTATTTATTTTTGAAATGAAGTCCTATTGGGTAGCTTTGACTGGTTCAGAATTGGCTATGTGGACCAGGCTGGCCTGCTCACTGACATCTGGCTGCCTTTGCCAGTGCTGGGATTAAAGGTGTGCAACTCCACACTCACTTGAAAAGGATTTCTGAGGAGGCTCAGGAGAACTTGTTTGTTTTGTGCACTCAGGGAAGTGCAAGCAGAAAGAGCTTCCTTGAAGCAGAATTGTCAATGGGTGGGGAACAAACTAAGATGTGATGGAGAAACAATTCGGGTAAAGAACAGCCTTGTCGAACCAAAATCACAACCGGAAAAGGAAAAGCTACATCTTAAAACTTGCTTCCATCTTGGACTTCCCACAGGGCAGAGAACCCTGATTGCTCTTTGGGCTGACGAGGGAGGGGGACTTGAGTGGGGGAGGGGGAGGAAAAGGGAAGGTGGCGGTGGGGAAGAGACAGAAATCTTTAATAATAATAAAAAAAAAAACTTGCTGCCATCACAGGAGCAGTTTTATGCGTGAAGAGGCAAAGACACTCCCTGTGCTGGACAAAGGAAAAAGGGGGTGAAAATAATGGAAAAGAACATGTGAGATCCAAAAATAGATTGTTGAAACCTGTGAGACAGACATGGTAACTAACAATAGGGTAGACAATATCTTTTCTAGTTGACCTGTGTATATCAATTTGACTGTGTACGAGAGTGTGCGTACACATGTGTACCACATGAATGCAGTGCCCATGGAAGCCAGAAGTGGTGTTGGATCTCCTGGAACTGGAGTTATGGGTGATGAGCTGCCATGTGGGTGCTGGGAACTAAACTAAGGTTCCTGCAAGAGCTCCTAAAGCATCACTGATCCTCCCTCCTTCCCTTCCTCTTTCATTCCCTCTTTTTTTTCTCTTTCTATTTTGTTGGGGCATCTCTAAGGAGAGGCAAGTGGTGCTTTACCACTAAGGTACATCCCCAGGGATCTCTTTAGGTGACACATCTGTATGTAGAGTGACTCCCTGTATCCTTCCCCTCCCCCCAGCTCTTAACTTTCTTCTGTCACAAAACAGCATGCTTCAAAAGTCTCTGTCTTCCCCTCATGGTTAAGTGGAGTCTTGTGTTAGATCTAATGACCTAACTAGAATTTGTGAGCTATTCAAAATACCATATTCCAATAGAAATTATGACTGGACCTTGTTTTCTATAAAAGACTCTTTAATGATATTTTTTTCCTTTTTTTCCCCACTTCCCCCCATTAATGCTTCTTGTGCTGAGTGTGACACTTTTGTGGATTAGGAGACTTTTAGGTTAACACTTTCAGGTCTGAGCACTTAGTAATTAGTTATCAAATTTATATTTTCTGATCCAAATTATATATTTGCTTACTTTTGGAGTTACTTTATGGTTTTCAAAAAATGATACTCATGTCCTATTTTTCTTCCATTCAACTCATTAATGTGGAATTATCCCACATAAATACATTTGTATTTGAAAAAGGTTATGTTTGTAACATTTAGTTGACAGGATGGATTTTAAACTGATCTTTTTTTGAGATAGGGTCTATTTGTGTAGCCCTGACTCATTTGGTCCTTGCAATTATTTCACACATTGTGTGTATATGTGTGTGTATAAGCATGTGTGTAATGTGTATGTTTGTGTATAGGCATGTAATGTGTATGTGTGAGAATGGGATTGTATATGGGTGTGTGTGTGTGTGTGCCTGTGTGTGCAACGGCAGTGTGTCAGGATATAACTTGGGGTATCAGATATTGCTAGGCAAGTGCTCTAATACTGAACTAAACTGGAAGACCCACAGCTCACATTTTTAAAAAAATATGTTCTTTATAGAATTTGAAGCTCATGATTAGATTGCCAAAACAAGGAGCATCTCTTAGAACCCATTTACCCAGTTTCATTTATCATTTATGTGTTGCCCCAACTATTTTACTATTTGCTGTATCTATTTATTTATGCACACTTGCATATTTTTCTTGAAATATTTAAAAATACATTGGAGACATTGTGCCCCTTACCCTTAAATACTTCACCATGTCCATCTAGGAAAGGAAAATTAAAACCTAAACCTTTATACTCTTTTAAATAATAAAATCCATCATTGAAATCTAGAAAACTTAGCTTAGGAAAAGTATTAACTAATATAATGTACATATACAAATTTAATTCATAATGCCATTAAGTTTCTTTTTAATTCATATGCTCTAGTTTCCATAGAGGACATAATTCAGGGTTGTGCCTTCAATTTGTTGTCCTAATTAGCTTCAGTTGTCTTCTTGACTTACCTAGGAAAAGGGAAAATCAACTGAGGAACTACTTCAATCAGTTTTACTTTTCTCTTTTTCTACTGAAAATAATTTTTTTGTACATAATATATCCTAATTATGATTTCGCTCCTCCCAGTTCTTTCCTGCCTCTATCCCATCCAGATCCATACACTTTCTGTCTCTCATTAGAAAACAAACAGGCTTCTATGGTCTAATAATAAAATAAAAGATTGTAAAATCAAAAAATAACACATTGGAAGTGGACAAAACAAACACAAGGAAACGAACCCATGAGATGGTGCAAGAAATAGAAATCTACTCTTTCATACACTCAGGAATCCCATAAAAACACTGTCATATACACAGAGAACTTTATGTAGACCACAGGTTCTGACCAGACTTTGGTAGGCCAGCAGTGGAACGGGGGCACATCTTTCATGGACTGGCAGACTCTAAGGATATCAGCTTTGGAAGAGGGGGCACAGGTCAGCATGGAAGACGAGTCACAAATTCAACAACTTGGCACCTCCAGGCATGGCTGGCTCTGTGGAGAACAGTCAAAGAACTGTGCAGCACAGCTACCCCATCCTGACTCCCCAGGGCCCATTTGACCCTGCAGAGTCCAGCAATGGAAGAGGGTGCACAGGTTTCCCCTGGCTCCCTAGGGCCTGTACGTCCTTGGGAAGGCAGGCTGAGGTGCAGGCCCTGTGCATGCTGCCTCAGCCTGTGAGTTCGTATGTGCTTTGATTATGCTAATTTAGAGAGTCTTGTTTTCTTGTCATCCTGCCCCTCTGGGTCTTACACTCTTTCTGCCTTCTCTTCTTCAGTGTTCTCTGAGCTCTAAGGAGAGGAATTCATGGAGCCATTCTGATTATGGCCGAGTTTACTAACATCTCACATTCTCTGCTTCATGTCTGACTGTGGGTCTCTGCATTTGTTCTCATCTGCTGCAGAAGAAAGCATCTCTGATGATGGCTTCAAGGCTCTGATTTGTGAGTCCAGCAGAATGGCATTAGGAGTCATTTTATTGATATATATATATTTGTAAGCATAGTAGTGTGTTGTGAGAGGCTGCTTGTTCGTTTCCTAGCCTCCCATACTCCCAAAATAATCAAACAGAAACCATATTATTTGCAATAATGTTTGGCCAAAAACTTAAGCATATTTCTGGCTAACTCATATTTGAAACTAACCCATCTCTATTAATCTGTATATAGCCACGTGGCTGCGGCATACTGGGTAAAGTTCTGTCCAACATCTGTCTCCAGCGATGGGGGTGGGCCACATGGCTTCTCTCTCACTCTTCCTTCTTCCTCCCAGCATTCAATTTAGTTTTCCTTGCCTACCTATATTCTGCCCTGTGCAGGCCTAAGACAGTTTCTTTATTAGCCAATGGTATTCACAGCATACAGAGGGGGAATCCCACACCAGAAATGTTTGCTTTAACCCCAGATTCCTTGTTTTTTTTTTTTTTTTTTTTTTTTTTTGGTTTCAGGTTCTTGGACACCTGAGCAGTATCTGATATGACACTTGTGGAGTGGGATCAAAGTCATGTCCGTTCACTTAGAGATTACAGACTTGCTCTTAAACACAAGCCAGCCCAAGACTTTGATGATCTGAGAAACAGTTTCCAGTGTTTACAGACAAGCTGTCCCTTGATATTTGTTAACCCACAATCACATTCTATCATTCCTTTCCACACTTTTCATTTTCTTGCCTTAGGTCAGCACTGACTTTTTAAAATAAAGTTTTATTGGCAGACCATCATGCCCATTCAGTCACATACTGTCCATAGCAACAGTGGGCACAGTAGCTGGAATGGGGCACTACCATCCACAAAGTTGAGATATTTTTGCATGTGTGTGTTCACATTCATATGGAGAATCAAGGTTGATATTGTGTGTCTTCCTCCATCCCTCTGTCCTTTAAATGTTGAGGCAGATTTTCTCAGTTGATCTTGTCAAGTCAGTCATCTTGTCCTGTGCTTGCCTCAAGGAGCCCCTGCCTCTCTTTTGAGTGTTCCAGCATGCCTCTGTGGCTTTGATGTGGATTCTGGGGATCCACCCTTTGGTCACACTATTTCTGGCAGGTGTTTCATCCACTGAGCCATCTCTCTGGCGCTGTGTCAAGCGAGCATTTATATTAACTTTTGGCAGTTGCAAATGAGCTAGTTCATAATCTCCTTCAACTCTTCCCCTTCCTACTTCCCCTTGTCCTTCACAACCATTGGCCCATCGTTTTCAAGAAGTCTTGTTCTAAATGCCATGTGGGTTTTTCAAAACTCTGAAGTATGTTTTGGGTCCACAGAGGGATTTCAAACAGAAGTTTTCCTCTACCTTGGATCCCTGACCATCAAAGTAAGTTTTCTGTGTCCTGAACTAAGTCTTTCACTTCCTCAAGGTTAATCTTGATGTGAATAGAATACCACATGGATTTGTCGGACAGAATTTTCTTGAGTGATGGAAGTGCTCCTCCCTGGCCTGTCCAATACTCCAGCCTCTTGCCACATGTGAAAGTATAATTTTATTAATTTTAATGAATTTAAATTTAATAGTCATGCTTGACTAATGGCCATCATGTAATGATAATGTGGTGGAAGGGAGAATTCATTTTATAATCAGTATTCATTTTATATTTCGGGAATTGTTTTCCTGGCAGGTCAATAAGAGTGGGGTGCAGAGGAAATTAGGCACTTCTATTTTTGTGGTCCAGACCTATAATTCCAGCTCCTTAGGAATCATAAGTTCAAAGCCATCTTTAGCCACGTGGTAACATAAAGGCCAGCAGCTTAATACAATCCTGTTTAAGAAAAACAAAAGCCAAGAACCAAACAACTAAAACCAAAAACTAAAGGAGAAAAGAAAATTGAGAAGGAGAAAGACAAGAAGGCTGGGCTATAACTACGCGCACAGCGGGAGCATGGCTAGCGCTCAGGAGTTCCTGAGTTCGATCCCCAGTCCTGGGGCAGGGGGCAGGACAGTGGAAGTTCTTGTCAGACTCTCAGAGATGTAAACGTTCCTTACACCTGGAGTATCTTGGATCTAGATTTATCTTCAACTACAGCTTTTTTTGTGTGCCTTTTAGTCTGTTCTAAAGAACTTCCGTTTGCCCCTGTTTCTCTGTCCTTCTGTGTCTCTTTAGGAGACAGGATCGCTGTATCTGTGAAATGCCTCACTTAGCAGAGCCGTGACACTTAAACTGTGACTTCTTGCTTCCTCCCTTCTCCATATGCAGGCACCGCCTTCACTTCCTGTACGATGTGATACTGGGGCACGATAGGCAAAAGCTTTACCAACTGAGCCCCAGATCCACGGGTACCCCCCACCCCTTTTACCTAACACTGACAGCTATGGCAGACTTCCTGTACCATCAGCTGACCCACAGGAACGCTCCTCTCCGAGATCAAACTTCCAGCATTTCAAGGTCGTAAACTGCCCAACATTTCTTTTGCATTCCTCTTGGCGACAGACCATATGCTGGGCACCTGGTCGGTATTTGATAAATATTTATTGCATGGATAACTAAAGAAGTTTACATCAGGGAGCAGGATAAGAAGGCAGATGGCAGTCACATGACTAAGGCTCCACTTCTTCCTGCCAGAACTGAGAGTATATTCGGGTGATTTTTCCATAAGGTTCCAAACAAGTCTGTGAATTGCACTATACAATCAGGATGCCTAGGAAGGAGAGAATGAGTTTTTTAGAAATCGAAGTGTGAATGTCCACTGTTCTCTGTGCACACTCTCTCTGATTCTGTCCAGTCCGAAGCACATCTAAGTCTAGGGTGAAATTGTAAGCTTTCTCTCATGTGTGAGGAAGCCACATGGTGGCTCCCACTGCTAGTGATTTCAGATCGTCTCACAGTTCTGATTTGACATTTTACAGCTCCTCAAAATGGTTACTTATGCTTATTTGTAGATTACGTCTGCTTAGACTGCTAGTTGGGGCAGCTACCCCTAAATGGTAGGGTCAGGGCAAACAAATCCCAATAATACCAAATGATAAACAAACAAAACATTACATAAACAGCACAAAGCATGCAACATACTGCTAATGATTTTAAATCATGCTAGCAGATAAATCCTCCTGAACATCATGTAAAATTCTTCATCAATTTGAAAAGATGTGGCTTTTTTAAAAGAAGATAATCATTGTCACTAACACTTTTGGAAATAGGCAACAATGTCAAGAATTTGTTTATACATATGGAATGTATTTTAGATGTAGCAGCCAGGAAAATCTCATTACTGTAGACCTCACTTGAAGATCTCTGAGGTCCCTTCCAGCTTTAAATGCTGAATATAATTCAGAATTTATGATAATTTGAACTAGGCCAGGCTGAAATTTACTTTTGTATGATCTATGAAGCGAGGATTTGGTAATGGTGTAAACAAGATTGCTCGAGGCTTTTAGCCAAGCTGTTCTTAAAGATTTTTAACACATTGTGTGGTACAAATGGGGCTAATTTCAAAAGATCCCTGCCCATTCGTTAGAGCAAGAAACACAAGTCTGTTAGTTAGAAGTGCTTTTTATTAGCAGCTTAATTTCTCGTGTGTGTTTGAAAATAATACATCTGTGTGTTTATTAATACCTGTGGTTTACTTTGTTTTTGTTTCAAATTGGTTTCTCTAATAGGAGAAAACATGTTCACATGGTCTTCCTGTAATTAGAAATGAGTATTTTTGAAATAAAATTGTATATGTTCCCCTTTTTACTTCTTACTTTCTTGATATATTTAAATATATATTACTAGACACCGATATTATTTCAGTGCCAAGCTGCATGGAAGTAGGCTGTACTCTTTGATGAATAAGAAGATTTTCAAAGCTTCTGAAATGTGATTTTAATTTTGAGATCCATTTACAGTTTTTCAAGAATGCAATAAGTAGCAAAGAAACTGTAAGCATTGAGGCCGGGGAGTTGGTTCAGCAGAGAACTCACTGCCCTTGCAGAGGACTCAAGTTCAGTTTCCAGCACCTATATCATGCTTCATAACCATCAGTAGCTCCACTTCTAAAGGATCTGATGCCCTTTCTGACCTTAGGGGCTCCTGCATATATGTAGTATATATAATGTGCTCAGACACATTCATATACACTGAAAGTAATATATATATATATATTAAAAAATAGAATTTACCATAATTGGTTTGTTCCTGTGTGTTCTTTATTTTCTCTGACATAGTGTTATTGTAATTTAGGTTTATAGACATTAAAACAATTCTCTGTTTCTACCAAAGCTGAAAAATGTTCTTTAGTGTCCCCTGAAATAGGAATTTGACTTCTGGCAACGGGGTTTCACAATTTGATTTGCTTACAAATAGCAAAAAAAAAAAAAAAAAAAAAAAAAAAAAAAAAAAAAAAAAAAAATTAGTAAAGGCATGCATATAGACTACTCATTCTTCAGTTTAGAAAACCCCATATGACAAACGTTTATTTTGGAAGGTCTTATTTATGGTTTGAAATAAAAAACATGATAATCATTAAATTAAAATAATGAAATGATGTGGGAGTGGTTTCTTATTAATAAAGAAACTGCCTTGGCCCATTTTATTGGATAGAAAATTACATAGGCGGAGTATACAGAAGAGAATTCTGGGAGAAAGAAGGATAGAGGAGGAGTCGCCATGATTCTCCCGCTCCAGACAGACGCAGGTTAAGATCCTCCCTGGTAAGCTAGCTCGTGGGCTACACAGAATATTAGAAATGGGTTAGAACAATATGTAAGAGCTAGCCAATAAGAAGCTGGACCTAGCTGGGCCAGGCAGTGTTTGAAAGAATACAGTTTCCGTGTAATTATTTCGGGCATAAGCTAGCCATGCGGGCGGCCGGGTGCCAGGGACGCAGCCCTACTGCTCCAAATTCAACAGATGGCGCCCAACGTGGGGCTAAATCCACTTAAAAACCTGAGAAGGCTTAAAAATAAGGGAGAGAGAGTTTAACAGAGATTTTTCTGTTTGTTGATGGCGTGCTGAAGAGAGATTTCCTGGTTCGACAACAGCAGCAGAAAAAAAGCTGCGTCATTTTAAAGCACGGCTTCCTGGTGCTGTGCTGCCAGTATGAACTCTAGCTTTAAAGCATTTCAAGGCTTTTATGGGACTGGATGTTTGTGTTCCCGCTTGGGATCGGAGGAGAGTGCTCTGAGACCATGCAGATGGCTCAGCGCTCCCCGCCTGCACCTGGGCAGAAGGCAGAATCAGGCTTAGGCAGGCGGAAGAGCATGGCGGATTCCTGCCGCCATACAGAGACGCGTTTTCAGACTGCGCAGTGCTCTGCGTGTCAGATTTGGCTGTAACTTGGATGAAAAGAGTTTCTGTGCTGCACACTCAGTCTCAGAATTAAACTGCTGATTGCGGCTCCAATGTGAACTGCTGTGTGCCTGGAACTGTGCTCAGCTCAGAAGCACCAAATGACTCTGAGGCAGGAGCGGCTGCTCCATGCTGAACTGTGCTGATCTCAGGCAGGAACTACCGTAATTACCTTAAAACCGTGCAGTTAAGGTTTAGACTGGGCAGGACACAGGCAGTACCGTATTACCTGTACATGGTGCAACTTAAGTTTTTAAGAAATGCTTAACATTTTAAGAAATGCTCCTGGATAGTAAAAAAATTACAGATTCACAATAAAACAGATTCAGACACTGTTGGATAAATGTACGTAGGCTTGGGAAAGAGAAGAAAAAGAATATAAAGAATAAAGTTAATGTCTTAAAAAGAAAAAGGGTAAAGTCTTTAAAGAGACAGAGTACAGAAGTACAGATAGTTATAGATTAAGAGAAATAAAGAAAAATAAGCCACGTAAAAATGGAAAATTCACAGAGAGTCTGGATTATGTACATTGTGTTTTCTTTAAAATTTTTGACTGTGAAGGAGCTAAGTACAGAGAGACATTTCATTATATGGGCTGCCAAGCTAAACCAAAATGGATTTCATGAGGGTATTATGATTTCAGAATTTGGGTCTAAGGATATGATGCTTTGGAGAGGGTCTTCTTTTGTTTTTGCAGAGGATGAGACCCTGTGGATTGCATCTATTCCGATTTGGTATGATAGACCACGCCCTCCTGAAAGGTTGCTGTGAACACCCTCAAAAAATTGCTTCGCTCAATTGCCAACTGAGATGAAACTAGCACACAGGTTATATCATGAACAACCTAATTAACGACGCCCCTATTCAGCAGGAAGCAGTTTGGAGAGAAAAAACTACGCCCATGTTCCCAAATATTGTTTATAAATGTTCTTTTACATTTAAAGGGGGATATGATATAGATATGAATAATTTGCATTGGTATGGATTTTAAGGTCAATTTTGTTATATGTATATGTATTTTTGATCTTGATTAAGGTATTGTGATTGTGTAGTTCATTTAAAAATGTAATGTATAATTAGGAAATATAGGTTGTTAATGGATAATCATCGCTAATAGTTAAGCTTGTAGTCATGTTAATTAGATTTTCTAGATATATAGAGATATATTTCAGTTAGATAGGCATTCTTCATATCTTTCAAAGACTGCAGAATATGGCATTTAAAATATTTTAATAACTTAGGACTTTTCATGACAAGGAGACACGTCTGCTCCTGGCAGCACCAGCTACTTCAAGAGGAAGATGGGCATCGAAGAGGATCCTTATGGAGTTTGATAGTCATTTGGGCAAGAAACTGCTCTTGCCTGGACTGTTGCATAAACTGGACACAGAGAACCCGCAGAGAGAGGACTGCTGAACTTGCCTAAAGGTGAGATGGTCTTTCGGGGTTCCTGATTCATGAAAGAGTCTGCGAGACATTCTGCAGGACACAGCAGAAAATGACTGAACTGTCTTTGAAATTTCCTGCTTCATGGAAATGTCTCTGGATACCATGGGCCTGTAGGCCGAAGATGGATGCCCCAACGGTACAGAGGAACTTTGGGTGACTGTCCAGGCAGCGAGATGTCTCTGTCATTTCTAGAGTTTTCTTATTTCTTGTTTACTTAGATAATATTATATCCTTCTGGAGTCTTTGATGGAGTTGAAGAATGAACAGTTATAGTTTTCCTTAGTTATGGTAAGAGATAAAATAGATATAAATATTGTAACTGTAATTCTTACTTGATAACTGTTTTGTTATATGTAATTTTACTATGTTAAAGTTAAAGCCTTTCTTTTTTGTTTAAACAGAAAAAGGGGAAATGATGTGGGAGTGGTTTCTTATTAATAAAGAAACTGCCTTGGCCCATTTTATTGGATAGAAAATTACATAGGCGGAGTATACAGAAGAGAATTCTGGGAGAAAGAAGGTTAGAGGAGGAGTCGCCATGTTTCTCCCGCTCCAGACAGACGCAGGTTAAGATCCTCCCTGGTAAGCTAGCTCGTGGGCTACACAGAATATTAGAAATGGGTTAGAACAATATGTAAGAGCTAGCCAATAAGAAGCTGGACCTAGCTGGGCCAGGCAGTGTTTGAAAGAATACAGTTTCCATGTAATTATTTCGGGCATAAGCTAGCCATGCGGGCGGCCGGGTGCCGGGGACGCAGCCCTACCGCTCCAAATTCAACAATGAAAGAAAAAATTAAATTGTTTCTACCAAAAGGTATCAATTAAAAACATCCATAGGTCCTTCTCTGAATGCACTTTTTTTTATTTTTTTATAATTTCATGTTATCTTGTAGGCTTAGAGTGGAGGTCCTTAGTATGTTCCTCGCTATGTTCTACTTACTGGCTGTGCTCCTCCTGATATACAATGACCAATTCCTATGATAATAAAAAACCAAAACTTACTGTCACAGGAATCTGTCCATTTAAATATATATTTTATTGAAGTTATCAGTTAAACTAACATTTATTGAGTGGATAATTTACTGATTGTTTTAGGTTTTTTATATTATTTTTTAATGTTATTTATATGTGTGTGCTCCTTGTAGGTGATCACAGTGTCCTGAAGAGGGCATTCAATCCTCAAAGCTTGAGGCACGCATAGTTGTAAGCTACTATGTCTGGGCACTGGAGACTTAACTCTGATCCTCCAGAAAAGCAGCAATCACTCCCAGCTGCTGAGCCATCTCTCCAGCTCTCTCCATTTTGTCTTAATCCTCACCAGCTCTAACAGTATAAATACTATAATGGCTTTATTTAATAGGTGGGAAATTTGAGGTCTTAAGAGAGAATAACCTCTGTAGGATATTTTGTCAAAACTCATCAGTATGCAGAAGAGAGACCATTTGAATAGACTGTCTTTCTCTAAAACCTGCATCCTGCCTTTCCTAAATAAGTGTTTTCATTTATTTTCTCAGGTGGTCACTCAAACTAATTATTTAAAGTCTTAAATCTCTTCACATATTGACTGTGCATTGGTCATAAATGTTACTAAACATGGAGATTGTTTTAAAGTCTGGAATTATTACCATTCAAACAGTAAGAAATCTAATCCCAGAGTGCAGAAATTCTGACTGTTGGGATTTAAAAAGAATTAAATATTACTGTCAGATAATTTTGCTTACTGATTTAAATGAGTACTTCTATAATTCCATCGGGTGCTATATAGTTCTCTTGTTCCTTCTGTTTTTGTTATTTTTGTTTTGGTTGACAGATGAAAATTAGAACTAGATATGGAATACATACGATGTGATGTTTCCAGGCACTAATACATGGCACTTGTCTAAATCAAAGGAGGACTTTTAGCTTTCTCCACCTTTTCCCAGTGTTACATTCTACATCAGAATATTTTTTATACTATATATCTCTTCTTTGTGATTTTTATAAGACTTAATCTTAAATAGGGATAAACAATGATGGGTTTCTTTTTCTCTACATATGTTATTGTACTGTGCTAGGAACTATGCACCGTCTACTCTTTTACTCTCTTGCTGGTTCACCCAGTTCCCCATACACTCTCCACTTTTTCTAAGTCCTCAGTTCTATCCCATTGATCTCAGTTTCTTGGTTCCAGTGCCATTCTGTCTTGGGTACTGTGGTTCTATGGTATAATTTAAAACCAGGTGTGAAGATATCTTCAATGTTATGCTTATTGATCAGCATTGATTTGGCTATCTGGAGTTTCATATACTTACACATATCTTAAGAATTTTTCTGTTTCTTGGAAGAATGTCATTGGAATTGTGATGAGTATTGCATTGAATCTACAGATTGTTTTGGATAGTGCAACTATTTCTACAATATTAATGCTTTCAATCGCTGAGCATGGGCTGCCTTTCCAATTTCTAGTGTATTCTTCAATTTCTTCCACCAGTGTATTCAAACTTTATTTATTGAGGTTTTCACTTTCTTGATTAAATTTAATTTATGGTATTTTATAAATTTATTTAAGCCATTTGTGTGATTGTTTCCTAAAACATGTCATTGATATTAAGGAAGGCTACTGATTTTTATATGTTGATTTTATATCCTAAAAGTGTTTGTCACTTTTTTTTTTTGGTTGGAGTCGGGGGAGTCTCTGACTTACAGAATCCTCTCACCTGCACATAAGGATAAATTAACTTCCTTTTCCATTTGCATCCCTTATTTCTTTCTCTTGTCTTATTGCTTTTCTTAATAATTCAGTCCCAATATTAAATGAGTGGACAAAATGGACACACTTGCCTGATTCCTGATTATAGTAGAATTGCTTTGAGTTTTATCCACTTAGTATAATGTTGACTACAGATTTGTCATATGTTTTCTTTACTATAACGAAGCATCTTCTTTGTATTTCTATTTTTTCAATCCTTTTCAACAAGAAGATATCCTGGGTTTTGTCATAAATCTTTCTGCTTCTGTATTGGGATGACTGTATTATTTATGTTCCTGAATCTATTCACATAATAAGCTGAACAATCTTATGTCTGGGATGAAGTCAACTTTGGTCATGGTGAAAGTCTTTCTTTCAAGACAGGATTGTTTTATATATCCCTGACTGTCCCGAAATTCCCTACGTAGATGAGGATGACCTAGAACTCACAGATATATACTGGTCTTTTCCTTCCTAATGCTGGGATTGAAGAGGTACACCACCATACCCAGCCCAGTGAGTAGTAGTTCTAATATTGTCTTCCACTTCATTTTTAAGCATTTTACTAGAAATTTTGTACCTGTGTTTTTCAGGGTGGTTGGTTTATGATTTTTTTATTTATTCTTTTTCTGGTTTGGTACCAGATTAATGATGGCTTTGTTAAAAAGAATTTGCTAGCATTCATTCACTTTCTCTTATACAGAATAATTTAAAAAACATCAGCATTATTTCTTTTTAGAGGTTTGACAGTTTCAGTAGACTCTCAACATTGTTAGTGAAAAATTACAACCACAGATTATTGACAAAAATGTCAAAAATATACATTGGAGAAAAGAGCACTTTTTCAATAAATGGTGCATGGAAAACTGGATATACACACATAAATATATACATTCACACACACCATACACACACACACTCACACACACACACTCACACACACACACATATAAAGAGAGAGAGAGAGGGCATAAATAATGACTGAGAGAGATATCTAAATTTGTGTGCAGGAACTCACTACACACACACACACATATATATCCACACAATATATACACACAAAAGGATAGTGACTTAAAACTTTTACATTTACATTATTAGAGAAAAAAGTACAGAGAGGGATGCCCTACTGGATGCTATGAATGTGTTTTATTACCATTAGTTAATAAAGAAGCTGCTTTGGCATATGGCAGGGAAGATTATACCAGGTGGGAAAAGCTAAACTGAATACATTGAGAAAAAATATGAAGTCAAGAAAGACACCAGCAGCCACCAGAGAAGCAATATGTGAGGTAACAAGACACTAGCCACGTTGTAAAATAAAGGATAATAGAAATGGGTTAATTTAAACTATAACATCTAGTTAATAATATGCCTGAGCTAATAGGGCAAAGAGTTTGTAATTAAAATTAAGCCTCAGACTGGTTATTCTGGAACTGGTGGGAGGGAGAGAAATCCTTGGCACACAACTTTATGGCAAGGAATCACAAAAGAGCCACTTGCCTGTGACTTTGCAGCCACTGGCACATGCCAGAACTGCACATAGGGCCTCCTGCTGGAGTCACTGCCCCACTGGATAGGCTTTCTTTTCTCTTTTCCCCAAGTCTTTGAGCAAGTTTGGGATTTTCCTATTGTAGCCCCTCTACAACAATCTCCAGCTGTCACCCAAACTCCAGAAGCACCTGAGCTCCAAATGCTACAGGTCTTACCCTTAGACGGGTTGACTCTGCCTTCAGGCAGCTTCTACCCCTTGTACTTCTGCACAATCCTGTGTGCATTTTTCAGATAGCCAGCTCCCTCTCCCCTGTGGGTTGTGGGTTCCCCCTGAACCTTCTCCTCCAGTTGCTGCCACACTATGTAGCTGTCTTGACAGCACTCGAGCTTCTACCATTGTTGCAACCACCACACACTCTTAATTCATGGCTACAAACTAGCAGCTGCAGCTGTCCTCAGCCAGGCTGTGAACCACCTGTGTTTTCTGCTCTGATGTTTTTACAACTCACATTTCACTCTCTTGTCAGCAGATTTAGTAAGACAATTGGGAATTCTTCTTTTTAAGATTTATTTATTTATTTATTTTTATTTTTACTTTTTTATGCAACAAATTTTAATTAGCCCAGTCAGTCCCAACATAGCACAGAAAGCTTACATAGGGTAGAAAGTGCATTAATAAAAGCCAGTCTTTACCCAAAGAAAACAGAAAATATATTATTGATTCAAAATATTTAACACTCGAATGATAAACTGCAATAACTTATTCTGGGGCCTAATGATGAGAGAAAGGAAAAGAAAAGAAGAAGGCTGTATGGAGAGGTCCATCTCTAGTTGAGCTCGGAAGTCAGTAGAGGTCACTAAGTCCGGCAGTCTTTCTTGGTTTTTGCATAAGTGCCTTCAGTTGGAATTGTTTACGGGACAGGAGGCGGATATTTATTTATTTATTTATTTATTATGTACACAGTATTCAGCCTCCATGTATGCCTGTAGGCCAGAAGAGGGCACCAGATCTCATTACAGATGGTTGTGACCCACCATGTGGTTGCTAGAAATTGAACTCAGGACCTCCAGAAGAGCAGTCAGTAAGAATTAGTTAAAAAAAGAGAGATTTTTTCCCCATGTTAAATGAGAAACACTATTATAATGGAGAGAGTTAGGTCTCTGTATGATTACAAAATAGATGATTTAAAATTGGAACAATTAAATGAAGGGACAATCAATTTAATTGAAACTGACAAAATGTTAATTATCATTTTGATAATTATCATTATTGTCAGTTTGATAATTCTTGGTTTACACTTTAAAAAGTTGGTTGATATGAGCACCAAGATACAAGCCTTAGGAAAACTTGTTAAAACAGATCATAGATATATCCAGATTGAGACAGAGGAATCTAAAAAGTAATCAATCTCTGCATTAGACTTTAAGATTAGAAAGGAACAACTTAAGGTTTTCAAACAGCCAACTTTAGTTTATCCAGTTGCCTTCCAGGAACAACTGCCTAATGATATATATCTCCAAGACTTTGCAAGAGCTGAATAGACTCCTGTTGAAATTTTATATTTAAGGAAATTTAGGAAAGTGATAGTCTCATATGGCATGTATTCACTTTTTGTGAAGCAAATGTTAAACTCATAGTCAATTTGTAATAGAATTATCCCTCAAGACTGGTGAGACTTGGTTACAGCCGTTTTGGAGCCTGGTCCTCAGTTACAATGAAGGACCTTGTGGAAAGATGAAGCTAAGACCATTGAACAATGAAGTAAGGCTAAAGGCATGGATATCTCTCCAAGACAAGCTTCTTGGAGAGGGAAAATATGCTAAGTACAAAGACAATCTCTATATGGTGACCACACATTGGCTTTATGTCATGCAACAGTTTTGAATGCTTGGAAAAGAACTGGAGAAGTAGGAAAGACAATTGAGTCATTTACTAAAGTTACAAAAGGCCCAAAGGAAACCTTCATGGATTTCTTTCAAAGAATAACTTCAGCAGTAAACAGAAAGATATCAAAATCAGAATGTAGACAAATAATAATTGAATTTCTGGCTTCTGAAAATGCTAATGCACAATGTAAAATGGGCAATTAGGCACTGGCTCCAAAGCAACACAAGGTGGGGGAGAAGAAGAAGAAGAAGAAGAAGAAGAAGAAGAAGAAGAAGAAGAAGAAGAAGAAGAAGAAGAAGAAGAAGAAGAAGAAGAAGAAGAAGAAGAAGAGGAGGAAGAAGATATTATAGTGCTCTGGATTTATTATCCAATCACCAAAGGACAAACTTTTAAATGAACAAAGACCAAAATTAAATATATGAATAAATGATGTTGTCATAGAAGGTTTTGTAGATACAGGTGCAAATGTAGCAATAACTGCACCAGAATCTTGTTATCCAAATTGACCCTTTCAGGAGGTTTATGTTCAGCTTTTAGAGATTGGAAAGTTATCTCAAGCAAGACAGATCTTGAGATGGGTTGAATATTTAGGGTCAGAAGAACAGAGAAGGAAATTAAAGCCATGTGTAGCTAACATAGCAATGAATTTATGGAGACATGATTTGTTATAGCAATGGAATACTCAGATTAACATTCCTCCAATCTTAGAAATAAATCATAAATTACCATATATTTCTGGGAAAATATTAGAATGTATTATAAAGCACAATTACTGACCATTCAGATTGTACAAGAACGGGACACACATCTGGTGCTCTTTCAAAGGCACCATCAGCCCTATATTTAAAATAGTTGATGGATAAACCTATATGAATTAAGCAGTGGTCCTTCAGTGTTCCTGCTTAACAGAAGAAACTGCTAGACATTCTACAGGACAGAGAAGAAAATGACTGACAAACTGCCAATATCGACAAGAGAGTCTTTCAAATTTCCTGCTTCATTAAAATGTCTGCCAGATACTACTTGCCTGTAGGCTGATGATGGATGCCCTAGTGTTACAGAAGAACTTTGAGTGACTGTCCAGGAAGCCAGATCTCACTGTCATTTCTAGAGTTTTCAAAGTTGCTTACAATGTACTTCCCAGTAAGTCAGGTAATATTGTATCCTTCTGGAGTCTTTTATGGCGTTAAAGGATAGATAGCTTTAATTATAGTTCTCCTTATGAAAAATGATAAATTACATATGAAATTTTATTCTCAAAAAGCTAGAATAGATGATAGAGTATTTTCTTTAATTTTGTTAAATACAAATAGACTAAATTTTATAACTGCAATTCTTTCTTGATACCTATTTGTTATGTGTAATTTTACAATGTTAAAGTTAAAAACCTTCCTTTTTAATTAGACAGAAAAGTGGAAATGATGTGGGATGCCTTTCTTTGTGCTGTGAATATGTTTTATTACCATTAGTTAATAAAGAAACTTATCTAACAAATGACATGGCAGAATATACCAGGTGGGAAAGCCAAGCTGAATATAGGGAGAAAGAAGACAGACTTATAGGGAGAGAGAGATGCCAGCAGCCACCAGAGAAGCAAGATGTGAGGTAACAAGCCTCTAGTCATGTGATAAAATATAGAATAATAGAAATGAGTTAATTTAAGTTGTAAGAGTTAGTTAATAATAAGCCTGAGACAATAGGCCAAACAGTTTGTAATTAATATTAAGCTTCAGAGTGGTTATTTGGGAACTGGTGAGAGAGAGAGAAACCTCCAGTTACACAGAGCACTTTGAGACATGAGCATAGGCAAGGAATTTCTGAAAAAAAAAAAAAAAACAAAACTCTAGCCACTGAGGAAATAATGCCAGCAACTGACAACTGAGATCTCATGATATTCAAAAGCTTCTGTGCAGCAAAGGAAACAGTTGAGGGAAAAGTCATCCTTCAGAACTGGAGGAAATCCTTATTAACTCTATATCTATCAGTCCCATCAATAAATTGGCTAAAGAAATGAAAATTCTAAAACAGGAAATACAAATGTCTATAAGCATATGAAAATGTATTCAATATTCACCTATCAGAGCAATGAAAATTAATACTACATGGAGATTCCAAAAACCTCACATCAGTCAGAAGGGAAGTTGTTTAGAAAAGAAGTAACAACAAATGCTAGTGATTATGTGTTTAAACACCACTGAAGGGACTACTCCAGCCCCTAAAGATTCAATATGGAAGCTGGGCGGTGGTGGTGCATGCCTTTAATGAGGCAGAGGCAGGCGGATCTCTGTGAGTTTGAGGCCAGCCTGGTCTACAAGAGCTAGTTTCAGGACAGGCTCCAAAGTTACAGAGAAACCCTGTCTCAAGAACCAAACAAACATACAAACAAATGAAGAACAGCAGCAACAACAACAACAAAAACCCAAAACAAAATAAAAATACCAAAACCATACAGAATAGAATTCTATATGGAAGTAAAAACTGGGAATAGATATACCAGATATACCATATGACTCTTCTGGATGTTGACCCAAAAGACTCCAAGTTAACAAATCACAGAAATATCTGCTCAGAAATGTTTGTTGTAGCATTATTCACAACGGCCAAGTTATGGAAACAACCTAGGTTGCTGTTTCAACATCAGAATGATAGTTTAAGAAAATGTGGCAAATTTCACATAATTTTTTTTCAATCATATAGAAGAATGTAGTTATATCAGTTGTAAGACAATTAATTAAACTAAACTAGTCTCAGAAAAATCAAAATGTTTTCTACCATTGTTTATTTTATGTAGCCTATGCATGGATACATGGCAGGAAAGAGGGAAAAAATGTAAGAGGGCAAAAACATTTAGTTAGAATGTAGGGCAGGATTGGTGTATGGGGGAAAATTGTCAGCATCTAATATATGCTCATATGAAAATGTCCTTGTGTAATCAGTAACATACATAATTAATACACACTGAAAAAAATTAAAAATTATAGATTTAGAGAAGTTCTGCCTCCTGTTTTAAAAATGATTATTCTTTTATGAGACACGGTCCTGTAGTTCTGGGTTTTTCTGTGTACCCAAGGTTGGTCTCAAACTCAAGGCAATCTTCCTGCCTCAGTCTCCTGAGTCTTGAGATTCCAGAAATGTACCATCATGCCTGGCTCCCAACTACCTTCTTATGTTTTATTCAGTTCAATTAAAACTTTTGTTTCACACCAGTTATGCAGAAGGGATAGAATTCATTCACTCAGTGCTTTTTAATATAAATAAAGTGCAGTGATACAGAAAACATAACCTGTTGACATATTGGTTGCTATGGAGTTCTGCACTCAAGGCTCCTGCACAGTGATCTCTGAGTCCACTGTGTTGCATTTCTCTCTCTTTGGCTTTAAAAGGTGTAAGTGTTGTTCCACAAGGGGACATTACTGAAATGCAGATTGCACCAACTTCAAAGCAAGTTTCCCCTGTCCTTTTGTGAAATTGCATTCCACTCCCCAGGCATTATTTTGTAAGTTTTTTTTTAATTTGAGAGAGAATGGTACTTTAAATTTACTTTGCAACACACACTGGCTTTGAACTTTCACCTTGTTCTCATAGCCTCCAGGGTAGATGGGATTACACACTTGCTCAACCAGGAAATATCCAGTTCTTGTTTGCTTGTTTAGCATGAGGTCTTACTCTCCAGTTCAGGCTGCTACAGGGATCACTCTGTAGCCCAGACTGGCCTTCAATTTGTGGTAGAGCTTCTGGTCTCAGTCTCTCAAATTCTAGGATTATAGGATAAAGTCACCATGCCTAGCTGAACTTTTTTTTTTTTTTTTTTTTTTTGTAATCTACCACCTAAACCCCAATGCCATTTTGGCTGAGTGACTTCCAGTAAGTGAACTTTAGAGAAAGTAACTAATATCAAGTAAAACAGAGAAAGATATAACTGACACGAACAAACTGTGACATTATTGAGCCTGTGAAACGGCTCATCAGAACAGGTGCCTCTAGTACAAGCCGGGGACCCTAGCTTGATCGTGGAATGCACACAGAGGAGAAAGAAAAGAGAGTTGACTTTACAAAGTTGTCCTCCGACCTGCACATGCAAGGCATGGCATGCAGTTCACACATAAAATATCAATAAGGATTCAAAAATATTAACTGAAACTGAATGATAACATTGTGTGTGTGTATGTGTGGTACAGGGATGTTTAGGTGTTCATAGCTATGTGTATGCTTTACATATAGAGTCCAGAAATTGATACTACATGCCTTCCTTTATTTACCACCTTATTTTGTTGAGACACACTTTCCCACCAAACCTGGAGCTCATTTATTTAACAAGACTAGCTGCCTACCAAGCTCTGGGAATCCCCTGTCCTTTCTTTCTCATCTCCAGGGTTACAGACACTGTCACCATACAGGGTTTTTCATGTAGATTCTGAAAATCAGATCTCTAGACCTCAAGTTTGAATTTACAACCGGTTTATTGAGTGAGCTATCTGCCCACCCTCAACAATATCATCTTATTAAAATACTTGTAAACCAGGTGCAGAGGTGTATGCCTTTAATCCCAGCACTAGCGAGGCAGAGGCAGGTGGATCTCTATGAGCTTGCGATCAGCCTGATCTACAAAGTGAGTTCCAGGACAGCCAGAACTATGTATAGAGAACTTGTCAAAACAAAACAACAGCAACAACAACAGACACTAAAATACTTGTAATAATAGATGTAGGGAAACGTGATTTGTTTGTAAACTTACTCCAAACTACCAGAATATACAGCCTAGGATGGGGATGTAGCTCTATGACAGAATATATGTATGATGGTAAATATTGATGCTCAACTTGAGTTCTGAAATACCCTTGAGACAAGCTTCTAGGCGTGCTTTTGAGAGTTTATCTAGATTAGATTTAATTATCTAGATTAGGGATGTCCCACCTTAACTGGGGGAATCACCATTTCGGTAAACTTAATACAGTAAAGAATGTACTAAGTGTTAGCATTCATCATTCTGCTGTCTGTCTGTTGATAGAATGTGGCCAGCTGCCTAAACCTGCTGCCACTATGACTTCTCCCCATGAAGGAGGATGTCTGTGAACTTTCGGCCAAAATAAATCCTTTCTCCCTTAAGTAATGTTTGTGAGAATATTTATTGCATTGATGTAAACAGTAATGTGCACAATGCATTTTGATACTGGTAAAAATTATTAATCAACTTTCAGTTATAACATTGTATGGCAAGTAACTGATCTCAATTAAAATATTCTCAGTAAAAGAAAATAGCATTTGAGTAAAGAAAATTAACAATTTCTTGTAAAAAGTTCCTCATGGACTTAAGTATGCTAACTGGGTTTACTCTTGCTTTTCAATAAAATTATTCTTTATAAAATCGCAGAGTATTTTCAAACATAGGCAGTAAATGTTTCCAGACTTCAGTGTTAGGGCTCAGAAAACATTTGTCTGTAAAAACTGCAGGGAATCATTAGGATAAAATATTTTATCCTACTCTAAACTTTCCAATGCAAAATCTATTTAGGATTGCATTGAGTTAAGGGTAATTAATATCTGTCCTATTTACTGCCTTATAGGCATCAAATGAGGACAAAATTAGCCAGGCCTTTAATCTTAGCCCTCAGGAGGCAGAGGCAGGTGGAGCTCTGTGAGTCTGAGGTCAGCATGGTCTACAAAGCAAGTTCCACGACAGTCAGGGCTACAGAGAAAAAAAAAAAAAACAACACAAACAAAAAAACTGTCTTAAATAACAACAACATTAAAAAAAATGGCCATAACTGTAAATGGAAAACTAAACAGACTTTTCAGACATTGTTTCATTGAGTAAGTATTTTCTGTAAACTTTCAATATTTTCTAAAATCAAAAAGTCTGCTCTCTGGGACACCCCTTCCCAGCATCACAAATCTAAAACAAATTTGGAACTCAGGGGCAGAGAGCTCAGAATTTTCTTTGATTTCCTCTACATCAAAATCATAGAGACCACATAGTGTCTGCTAGTGAAGGAGCCTGTGAGGGTAACAAGCAGCTAGTGTTACACCTCAGGTGCTACTCTGCTAGAGTTTTATTTTATATTCTATTTTATTCATTTTATAACGTAGTAACATATCTATGAAACTTACAGAAGTTGTTTTCTTTTTAGCAGCCAAAATTCTACTCTGTTGTTGTAGTAGGAGCAGCGAGGCTGCATCCCCGGCACCCAACTGCCCACATGGCTATCTTATGCCCCGAAATAATTACACGGAAACTGTATTCTTTTAAACACTGCCTGGCCCATTAGTTCCAAGCCTCTTATTGGCTAGCTCTTACATATCAATCTAACCCATTTCTAATATCCCTGTAACACCACGAGGTGTCTTATCAGGGAAGATCTTAACCTGCGTCTGTGTCTGGTAGGAGAATCATGGCGACTCCTTGACTCAGCTTCTTTCTCCCAGCATTCTGTTCTGTTTACTCCACCCACCTAAGGGTTGGCCTATCAAGGGGCCTAGGCAGTTTCTTTATTAATAAGAAATCACTCCCACATCATTTCCCCTTTTTCTGTTTAAACAAAAAAGAAAGGCTTTTATTTTAACATATTAAAATTACATATATCAAAACAGTTATCAAGTAATAATTACAGTTATAATATATCTATTTTATCTTTTATCATAACTAAGGAAAACTATAACTATCTATTCATTCTTCAACTCCATCAAAGACTCCAGAAGGATATAATATTACCTAAGCAAATAATAAATAAATGACAGAGACATCTCACTGCCTGGACAGTCACCCAAAGTTCCTCTGTACCATTGGGCCATTCATCTTCGGCCTCATAGTATCCAGCAGACACCTCCATGAAGCAGGAAATTCCAAAGACAGTTCAGTCACTTTCTGCTCTGTCCTGCAGAATGTCTCGCAGGCTCTTTCATGAAGCAGGAACCCCAAAAGTTCATCTCGCCTTTAGGCAAGTTCAGCAGTCCTCTCTCTGTGGGTTCTTTGTGTCAAGTTTATGCATCAGTCCATTCAAGAGCAGTTTCTTGCCCAAATGGCTAACCAACTCCATAAGGATCCTCTTGGATGCCCATTGTCCTTTTGAAGTAGATTGGTGCTGCCAGGAGCAGATGTGTCTCATTGTCATGAAAAGCCCTAAATTAATCTATGTAGCACCACGAGGTATCTTACCAGGGAAGATCTTAACCTGCGTCTCTGTCCGGTAGGAGAATCATGGCGACTCTTGACTCAGCTTCTTTCTCCCAGCATTCTGTTCTGTTTATTCCACCCACCTAAGGGTTGGCCTATCAAGGAGCCTAGGCAGTTTCTTTACTCTGTAATCAATTCACTCTGTAATCAATAAAGTGATTTTAAAGATCTTTAAAGTTCTGAATAGCCATGGCAATTTACAAGAAAAAAAATAAATAAAAATGAATAAAAAAAAAGAATTTGTTGAAAAGAGTAGGACATTTCTTATTTCTCTGAATATTTTGGATATGCTCTACCATTAAAACATGTGTGCAAATATTGTTTTCTTTTTAAAGAAACGTCAAGAAGACATTTGAATGTTGTTTGTTGGACATTGCTTCTTTGGCTAAGCTAGCAATTTAGTGAGCCATTGAATTAGTGTCATTGTGATTATGTGGTTTGATCTTCTGCTATATAATAAACCTCCAAACTTTAAATAGATGAGTGTGATTAATTGAAAGTCCTAAACAACAGTAACCCCAGGGCAGAGGAGACAGAATGAAGAGCTGTCCCACACTATACACGGCAGGCAGTGCAGATGACATTTAAGATAGAGCTAAGGAGGCACTAAATTCTAGTGACCACAGCTTAGCCATGGGAGCATTTTCATTTTCAGTGGCATTGGAATAAAATGATGTAGCTTCAGTTGATCAGATTTTGTGCCTAGAGTAATTGATGAGAGCATTAGGATCCATTTCATGGTAAATAGTGTTTTTTTAAAAAATGTTTCTGCATAGTGGTACACTTTATTAATAAAAACCACAACAATAGAGTGATTCAATATAGTTTTAAAGATGAGAAAAGGGAAAAAATTAGGTTACAGAATCTCTCCATTCAAAACAAATTAGAACAAACAAATAATTTTTCTAAGTGTGTTCATTCACACTTAATTCCTATTACACTAGTGGCAGATGAAATTAAAAAGAAAGCTCAATGTGTACAATCACTGTCTCAAGGGAATAGCACAGTTGGGTGTTTGGAAAGCCATATAGATTTTCTGGGCGTTGCAGAGATGGCTCAGCAGCTAAGAGCACCAGCTGCTCTTGCAGAGGACCCAGGTTTGGTTCCCACAACCACAATTATCTGTAATTCCAGTTCCAGGGAATCTGAAGTCCTCTTCTGACCTCCAAGATCATCAAGAATACACCTGATGCAACACAGACATGCAGACAAAATGCTCACAAGACAGACATGTAGACAAAATGCTCACAAGACAGACATGCAGACAAAATGCTCACAAGACAGACATGCAGACAAAATGCTCACAAGACAGACATGCAGACAAAATGCACCCAAGACAGACATGTAGACAAAATGCTCACAAGACAGACATGCAGACAAAATGCTCACAAGACAGACATGCAGACAAAATGCTCACAAGATAGACATGTAGACAAAATGCTCACAAGACAGACATGTAGACAAAATGCTCACAAGACAAATATGCAGACAAAATGTTCATAAGACAGACATGCAGACAAAACACTCACAAGACAGACATGGAGACAAAACACAAGACAGACATGCAGACAAAATGCTCACAAGAAAGACATGCAGACAAAATGCTCACAAGACAGACATGTAGACAAAATGCTCACAAGACAAATATGCAGACAAAATGTTCATAAGACAGACATGCAGACAAAACACTCACAAGACAGACATGGAGACAAAACACAAGACAGACATGCAGACAAAACACTCACAAGACAGACATAGAGACAAAACACAAGACAGACATGCAGACAAAACACTTAAAGACAGACACACAGACAAAACACAAGACAGACATGCAGACAAAACACTCACAAGACAGACATAGAAACAAAACACAAGACAGACAAGCAGACAAAACACAAGACATACATGCAGACAAAAACACTCACATATATAAAGTAAAACAATCACTTTTTTAAAAAGTTGTTGCTACTTCAGTACCTTGCCCAAAATTTGAATTTACATATCCATTACAAAAAGTGAAAAGACTATTACAGAATTTAAAGCAGGAAACAATAGCTTTGAATCTTCTTTCATGACCCATGTTTTCTTTTGTCCTTGCTCATTTCCTAATATTTATCCTCTTTGTTTTGTTTTGTAAAGTTTAGACTGCACCTGCACTTATCCTCATGTTTTTCAAAGAGAAGTCATTGAAAACATGACATATGTGGTTACTAAAATTGGCATTACTAAGTTACCTCAGAGAACTGCTTTCTTACAATAAAAAGTTTCTTTTTTTTTTCTGCTACAAATGGTATTTATTACTTCAAAAGGGAGAAATGTTTTTCCTTTTATGGAATCTAAGATATCCATTTTTTTTTGAAAGCATCTTCCCAACACATTACAAATGACTTCAGAGTTGGGAACCGCTCCTTGCTAGGAAGACGCAGTTTGGTCCCGAGTCCTGATCAAAACGTTGGTTTTTTTTTTTTTAAATTTATTTATTTATTTATTAAAGATTTCTGTCTCTTCCCCATTGCCGCCTCCCCTTTCCCTCCCCCTCCCCCAATCAAGTCCCCCTCCCTCGTCAGCCCAAAAAGCAATCAGGGTTCTCTGCCCTGTTGGAAGTCCAAGGACCACCCACCTCCATCCAGGTCTAGTAAGGTGCATCCATGAAACTGCCTAGGCTCCCACGAAACCAATAGGTCCAGTAGTGATTCTAAAAAGTTTCTTTTTTTTTTTTTCTGTTGTCAACATTGGAAATTTAATCCAAGGCCTCACCCATGATAAGCACACACTACTAAGCAGAAATCTCACTTTTCAAAATTTGAAGATTTTGTAAAGGATGACTTAATCACTTTTGTATATTTAAATTTTTCTAAGAGCATTGACAGGTTGAAATTCTGGGTCCTTCCTCTAGCTGGTAGAAACCTTGCCAGCCGGTAAAAAAAAAAAAAATACAATTCTTCAGAATGAAATTCTTTAGATATTTTAATAAGATCTAGGCTGAACACCAGATTAAGTTTTAACTCAAACAAATCTGAAGGCATAATGGACAAGCAGCAAACTATTTGCAGTTAAGGTACAACACTGGGAAAAATCTGTTTAGGGTTTTTATGCTTTCTTAAAAAGAAAAAAAAAATAGAGCAAAGTTTCATAATCCTAGCACAAAGACACTGTGGGCCTAGTGGTGTTTATGGCTGGAGAAGACTTCATCCATTGTCTGGGCTTGTGTAGGAAGCACTAGGTCATTCTTTAATGCCATTTAAAGTTGAACCACTTGCAGAAGAGAACATGTTTACTAGTGGAACCACACTGTTATTTCTAAAACAGAATTCACTAGAATTTGGGGAATCATGATTTCAGGTAAATCTGAACAAAATATAATACACCATTTTTATTTTATATACTTTTAATTTAAAAAGTGAAGAAGTCTCTGCTTAGTGACAAGTATTCTGGAATTTCCAGATCAGTCTAGGTTGTCTTTAAATGTTCTTTTAAAAATAAAGGACACATCTGTAGATGTTAAGCATTCGATTTATCTATTGTGGACTCTTTTTCTATAATTAAATACAAATGACAGAAGGTGTTCTCTGTCAGCTTATATGTCCTTGTCTTAGATGAATGGGCATTTTATATATAGGCTAATAACATTGATTATAAAATTATATTTTAACTGATTACTGACATTTATCAGACTTCTTGAACAGCTGATTTATGAAGCAGGGATGTAACTCAGTTTAGAGTACATGCCTATTGTGCGTATGACCACAATATATCCCCAAGGTGCATTTATGCATACACACCCACACCCCCTGAAATTTACATGCTATAAAAAGAATACTTAAATTCTAAGTATACCTGTTTTCATTAGGACAGATGATAAGGGAGTATTTTCTTTCAGCTTTGACTGATAAATTTTCTTTCACTATCTCCCTTCTTTCTTTTCTTCTTGGTTCCCCGTCATTCTGTGTTTAGGATTTATCAAAGCAGGTCTTAACACTATTGTCCATCTATCTGGTTTGCAGCTCACCAATATTTCAATGTTTGTGCTGCTATTTCTTAAAAGAACCTTTCAATTCCTCAGATGGTGTTTCATTAGGTTGCCTGGAATTTCTATATTTAAAAGTGCTGTGACACAACTCTTCCCTTTATTAGATGTCTAGGTGCTCCTCTCTAGATTCTTCTCTTGCTTAGAGTCTCACCAGGAACACTTCCATCATGCTGGTTTTCTGTCCCTCCTTGTGAGTCCACATCCTCTGGGACTCTACCACTGGCGGATGAACTAGGGTCCAGTTCAGTAAGACACCCCAGCGATTGTCTCTCGAAATGGGACCTGGTCTTATGCAGAGGAGTTCTCTCAGAGAAGAGAAGGAGTCTATTTCCATGAAGAGTTGCTATCTGCCATCCACTTTCTATACCTTTGTCTTAAAAAAAGATCATCTTTATTTTATGAAAGAACAGCAAAATAACACTAGAAGATAGAGTTGAACTACACTGTGCAAGCTAATATAAGTGGTTAAAAAGTCAATGCTACCACACACCAATTGCTTTAGAATCCAAATCTTTGCATTTTATTACACTCAATCAAGTTCTGCTATCTGCCTTGAGAACTAGACAGTAATTTAAGATAAATCTTAAGAAACACAAAATAATTGAAAACAATTGTAATTCTGTGGGCCACAGTTTTCTCATATGCTATGCTACTGAAATAGAATAGTGACTCCCAGGAACTTCACAAGTTTCTCCTTGAATGCTATGTTAAGAAAAATAACTGGACCATTGAGTCTGGAGACATGGTTCAAAGGGTAAAAGCACACATTGTTCTTACAGAGAACCTGGGTTTCATTTTAAGCACCCACATGAAGGCATACAATCATCATTATCTCCAGTTCCTTGACACCTAATATCCTCTTCTGTTCTCTGTGGGCTCTAGGTTACTCATGCATACATACACCCACATACATACAATAAAGCAAATGAAAAAAAATAACCAACAGGGAGCAAAAATTCCTTTTTCTTTGATATTTGGTTTTATTTTGATCCATTTTTTAAATTTATTTATTTATTTATTTATTTATTTATTTATTTATTTATTTATTAGGTATACAATATTCTGTCTCTGTGTATGCCTGAAGGCCAAATGAGGGCACCAGACCCCATCACAGATGGTTGTGAGCCACCATATGGTTGCTGGGAATTGAACTCAGGACCTTTGGAAGAGCAGGTAATGCTCTTATCCTCTGAGCCATCTCTCCAACCCCTTTGCTCCATTTTTTAAAAATTGTTTTTATTGAGCTATATATTTTTCCACTCCCCCCCAACTGCTCATGGTCCCCATGCTCTCAATTTACTCAGGAGATCTTGTCTTTTTCTACTTCCCATGTAAATTAGACCCATGTATGTTTTTCTTAGAGTCCTCTTTGTTGTTTAGGTTCTCTGGGATTATGAATTGTAGGCCGTTTTTTCTTTGCTTTATGTCTAAAAGCCACCTATGAGTGAGTACATATGATATTTGTCTTTCTGGTTCTGGGTTACCTCACTCAACGTGATGCTTTCTAGATGCATCCATCTGCCTGCAAATTTCAAGATTTAATTATTTTTTTCTTCTGTGTAGTACTTCACTGGGTATATGTGCCACAGTTTCCTTATCCATTTTATGGTCAAGGGGAATTTAAGTTGTTTCCAGGTTCTGGCTATGACAAATAATGCTGCTATAAACATAGTTGAGCACATGTCCTTGTGGTATGATTGAGCATCCTTTGAGTATATGCTGGGTCTTGAGTTAGGTTGTTTCCTAATTTTCTGAGAAGTCACCATACTGATATCCAAAGCGGCTGTACCAGTTTGCACTGGGTAAATTCTAAATTCAACTTGCTTCTCTAGTGTTTGGCATTCTTCACAGGGGGAAACCATTAAATTACTCCTAATAGTTAACTGTTAATTCATTTTTAATGCTACAACCAGAAGTAACATGAGAAATTTTATATTTTATTTTTCTTTACCATTAATTTGTGTAATTGGGAGGACGTAAGAGGTTCCTGCTCTAGGAGAAGATATTCATTGTAAGACTGCCCTTGCATGAGTAAGAGTTTAAATGTGGGAGACAAAAGGCCAGTTGCTATTCATTTCATTTGTCACCTGGGTGGAACATGTAGGCAGTTGATATATCCACTGATAGGAGAACAAATTTGATGTCTTTATTCAATTCATGTATACACAATATCACTGTGGCTGCAGTTCAAGATTTTGCAATCATGGTATTTTTTTCCTCACACATCACTAGAGATTTTGACTGACTTTGATCAAAAATAATGACCTGCAAAATTTAGTCTCATATTTTGAGTTTCTTCAAATATTTGTTGGGGGCAAGCATATTTTGGAAGGGGAGAACTTAACTTCTTAATTTCTAATAGATTGAATTGTTAAATATATGCTAGACAAAGCATCCACATTTGTTGATGCTTTGCACAATACTATATAAGTAATACATTTCAACATTAATTAATTGATTGATTAATTTTTACATAGCTTCTCAGGATGTGTTATGGCTGACTGGCAACACATAGAGATTTATTTGCTCTGCCTCATGAGTAGGATTAGAGTGTGCACCATTGCATCCAACCATATATGTCGAGCTTTTAATTATGTGTATATGTGTATTTCTGTGTGGGTTTACTCATGAGTACAGTGCTGAAGAAGACCAGAAAAGAACATCAGATCCCCCAGAGTTGCAGTTACAGACTGATGTGAGCTGTTCAGCATGGGCTCGAGGACTCAAACTGGAGTCCTTTGTTAAAAGCTGTGCTCTCATCCACTAAGCCATCTTTTTAGACCCAGTAATGAGTGTTTTATTGACATGTAATGGGGTGCTCCATGGTAAATGAGCTATATTAATATTGGTCTTTTTCTATAAGTAGTTATATTATAGAAGGAGAAAGAGAATAGGATGGAAAATGGTCAATTATAAGCCCCGAATTACACAATAAAGGCAGAATTTGTGTGTCTATTAGTATAGCTTGTGGTATATTAACCTTAAGAGAAATATATAATAAATGAAAACTTGGGTGTTTAAAATAAGTTTAGCTTAGTATTAAAATATGGTTGGATTCAGTAAAATTATATATTTGAACCACTCTCAATTCACACAAACTTTCTGTATCTGATTCCTTCTTATTAAGAAAATCGGTTACACACACACACACATACACAGACACATATATATTTTATTACAGGTAGCAGCAGTTTGTGGACACTTTAAACACAGAGATATGAGAAGTCCAAGACAGGATTTTTGTATTTAGACAAGTGTTTGTTTTGTGTGTGTGTGTGTGTTTACGATGGGAATAAGAGGAAAGTACTCAATAGCCTAGGACCTGTGATATGAAATTTCCCAGCAGTGTAAATAACTATTCCCAGAACAAGTTTAGATCTAGAATTTAATGTCATAGTGCTTCTCCTTGACTTTCGTGGGCATGTTATCATTTCCCCATATGTCGAACTTTCATACACTCAGTTTCTCTTAGGAAGAATAATGCTATACTTGGTTATTTATATGTCAGATGAAGATGGATACATTTGAGTGATGTTATGGAATAGACACATGATTGCCACCATTGTCATATGTCAGTGCTCAGTCTAAAGAAAATCTAGCTTATTATTTATTATTTAGGTGAGTCCACTCTATTTCTAAAACCCTGTGACATTGTGTGTGATCACATTTTACGCTTCTCATGTGAATTAGCATAAGATATGTCACCAAATATGCAATTCTTTAGCTTAATTTGCTTCCTTGTTTCTTTGTGTGTTGTGTACATGTGGTACATGCAGGTATGTGGGCCTGTAGGTGCTCAGACAATGGTCTTCTTTCTTGATCTCTTCCTCCTGTAGTTCCTTGAGACAGGATCTATCCTTGAACCAGAAGCTTGCTGTTTAGGTGTGTGGGCTGGCAGGTAAGGCCTTGGGAATCTGTTTGTCTCTGCTTCCAGTGTTGGGTTTGGAGCGTACCAGAAACTACACCTGGCCTTTTTTATTTTTATGTGGGTACTGGGAATCGAACTCAGATCATCACATTTGAAAAGCATGTTCTTTTCCTTGATAAATTTGTTTTGATTTGGTTTGGTTTTTTGAGACAAGGTTTCTCTGTAGCTTTGAAGCCTGTCCTGGAAATAGCTCTTGCAGACCAGGCTAGCCTCGAACTCAGAGAGATTCACCTGCTTCCACCTCCTGAGTGCTGGAATTAAAGACTTGCACCACCACCACCTGACTGTTGATAAATCATTTTAAATAATAAACTTAAGTGAAGATAAATATATAATATTTAAAATCATATTTTCCTCTTAACTCAAAACATAGTTTTAATCCTAGTTGGTAGAAGTGGGACTTGAACTATTTAAGATATTTATATTGATGTTTTAACATGTGAAATTGGAAATTGTTTATTTTGTAGATGATAACTTCCCAATTGTGATTATCTTTGATTTTGCAGAAGTAAAACAATAGCTGCTTTATTCATTGATGCTTGTCATGTTGAATTATAAACCATTACACTGTCTTGAATACTCTGAAATCTACAATACTCATTTCTTTTAATTAATTCTTTCATTTTGAGTGTTAAGAATTGTTGACCTAGGACCTTGTGCCTCAGAAATGCATCCTATTGCTAAGGATAAACTGCAGTTTCAAAAGCTGGATTTTTTAAAAATGTTGTAGATTTTGGGGATTCCAAATCTAAGACTTTTCAGATTGGAAGAATCCTGAGATGAGTCTTAACTGGCAGTTTCTTACTGATTTTTATTCTTATACTTGAGAAAATGTAGTGATTAACATGCAAATTATTTCTTGGCTTTATTTTGGAATTACTTCTAGAATCTCTGTTTTTGTCTGAAATTACACACTCCACATTAGTAAGTTTTAATACCAAGATATGAAATATTAAAGTCAAAATCTCTCCAACTGAGCTGTAATAGAGGAATCTGATGATTCCCCAGCTCTTTAGAAAATATTCAAGCACAAACACACTCAAACTCACACACATAGACTTTCATAAATACACACACTACCACATATAGACATACATATTCATAGACACACATTACCACAGATACATACATACACACTCATATACATACACTCAACCTCATAACATACTCCTGTGAATACAAAAATACATACATTACTCATACACTCACATTCACATGCACACAATATCAAATGTACTCATACACACAACTTGCCTTTTACTTAGGAAAAACAGGCAGGGATTTTTCATGGTTATTTGTTTTACATATTTTTGTCACAAACAATTGTACGGCTGTTGAGATATTTTTATGCTGGCTTTTACGCATGATCGTGTTATAAGTGACTTTGAGCCCCCATAAATGAGTTATTTTAGGAAGAACCATGGATGTGAAAGCTTTTTGATTCCTTGAAGGATTTTAAGTCTCATCACAGAGAAAAAAAAAAGTGATACACAGAAATAAAGAAAAGCCAATCTTAGATGTGGTCTTTTAAACACTACTTCTTCCAAAGGAAATGTCCCTGAAAATAGCAACACCCCTACCTGACCCAGAGAGGGCTTTTCACTCCCAGACTGACATCTGTCAGATGATGAAAGATTTGAAGAGATTGAATTCTTGACTCGCAGACTTCCACACATGCCATTAACTTAAATTTAGACTTTGGAAACGAGTATGTTTTGGGGTATTCTTGTCAACAAACACCTGGTTAATTCTTTAGACAATCCTAGCTGTGCCATCTAGCAAGTGTTGAAAGCTGAGTTCAGACAACAGTGTCTGTGTGGGACCTGGTCCAAAGTCAAGTTTTGAAATAACACAGAGTGAGAATGAAGTGAGAGAGGCTCTTGATTTTAGCAGAAGAAACACTCGTAAGGAGTTTACTGTGTCAAGCACGGTGTCAAGCATGATGTAGCACCAGGAAGAAAGTGATTGCATTTTTACCTCTAAAGTAGCAGGAGCTACAAGAAAATGGAGCAGTACACTTCACCGGTCGGAGGCCTTTGCAGTGACGTGAATCTGAATTTTCCTGAGTTCAGCAGGAGCCTTAGTAAATTCTCTTTTGTTTAAGCTCACCTGAAAGTGTCCATACAGTCAAATTCAACTTGCCTCAAACAGAGAGCAAGTCAAGACCAAAGCAGGTGGGGAATAAATGGATTAGCAACATTCTCAGTCTGGCTTTTAAAGCTTGTAGTTTGATGTCGATAATGTATGTGTATTTTTTTGAAAGGAAGAAGGTGTTGAAAGTTAATTTTTGAATTTGTTTTATAAATTAATTTCTCATGTCCCATTTTCATTCTTCCCTTTTCTTTTCCTTTTAACAGTCTTAACTCACTTTTTCTTGTATAAAAACCCTTATGTGATAGCCAGAGCTAGAACCTGGGTCCTCTGAACAGAAACACTGGTGTGTGTTTTCAAAAGATGGTCAGCGAATTCCTGATAAGGAGACTTAGTGAACACAGTCTATTTCCAGAGGTCAGAGGTCTTAAGGTATCATCAAAGCTGGCCTTGGCAAAGTTGCCCAGGTTGGCAGTGCAACCCCTAAACTGCCCATCATCTGTAGCTTCTTGGGCACAGGAGCAGAGACCATGTCAACGCCTCTGGTGGCAGAGATGAGATGATGTACCGACACAGAGTCATGTAGTTAGTTGGTCACATGAGCACCAATTTGTAGTAGGGAGTCTGCTAGTTAGTTCCCGGCCACCTAGCCCGAAATAATCACACAGAAACTGTATTAACCAAATCACTGCTTGTCCCTCTAGCTCTAACTTCTAATTGGCTAAATCTTATATATTAATTTAACCCATATCCATTAATCTGTGTATCTCCACGTGACTGTGGCTTACTGGGTAAGGTTTCCAGTGACTGTCTACAGTGTCTCCATGGCTTCTCTCTTACACTGTTGTATTCTTTTTCGTCTGTCTCTCAAGCCTATATACATTTATTCAACACTGTGATCCATTTAGAGTTCTTTTATGTCTGAATCTGTCCTTATTGTATTATCGGTAATTCTTTATTGTCTTGAAGAGCGTTTAAAATGGTAAGCAGCTTGGTTGCAGCTGCTCTGGATGCTGGTTCTGTCTCTCTACATTTTCAAAATGGTGGAGGTACCATTACTCCCAGCTCTGGGGCTGCCAGGTAGGAGCCACACTCAACATTTTAACTCTGAGAATTAGCATGCAGCACATAAACCCCTTTTATCTGAGTAATAGCTAAATATGCCCTGCATCTCACTACACATCCTGGAAATATCTTTGTGTATGGTGGTGGGAATCTGCATGCTTACCTGCTTGTGCAAGCCTAGTAGACTTGATCCTGCTGCCTGCCCAGGCATGGCATGGTTTCAGCAATTTTCTTCTGACCCCGAGTGGGCACACAAACACTTGGGCCCACAAAATGCCATTGAAATGCTCCATAGGCAGAGTTTGTGTTGGCATTTTGAGATGGTGTGGCTTTTTCCTCTATGGCTAAATCAGGAAAATCTCTCATAAAGGAGCCACCATGCCTTTGCTTGCTTCTAGCAAACAGAACACATCCAAGAAAATGTCGTTAGCAAACCACGCTTAAATTTCTTCTTTTGTTTCTAGAATTAATTTTTAGTCTTTTCAGGTTTTTATGTGGGTGTAGTCACCTATGTTGGTGTGTAAATCTCCAGTTTGTAGTTAGTTGACCACATGGGTGCCAATTTGTAGTACAGAGGCTGCTAGTTAGTTCCCGGCTGCTCAGTCCCAAAATAACCACACAGAAACTGTATTAATTAAATCACTGCTTGGTCCAGCTTGCTCTAGCTTCTTATTGGCTAACTCTTACATATGAATTTAACCCATCTTCATTAATCTGTGTCTTACCATGTGGCTGTGGCTTACCCGGTAAAGTTCCCAGTGTCTATAGCTGGCAATGGCTCCATGGCTTCTCTCTGACTCTGCTCTCTTTCTCCCAGCATATAGTCTAGCTCTTCCCACCTAATTCTGTTCTGTCCTTGCCCTAGGCTCAAAGTAGTTCTTTATTCATTAATCAATAAAAGCAACACATAGATAGAAGGACCTCCCACACCAGAGCCACAGTGGCCTATCATTTTGAACAGAACAGTGTGAGACTTTCTAGTTTTGTTTCCCCAGTAACTTCTTTGCACAGGGACAATGGAAAGCTTGGCTAAGATGATGACTTTTGGATATCAGTGGCTACCTCCTTGGAGCCCTTAACACCAAGAACAACATGACCATGTAGTTCCACAAGTGATAAAAGCCTTGAACCTGGTCCACAGGCCAACCTGAGTCTGTTTCTGCACTGGCAGGATCTTTAGACCCTCATCCTTTAGGAATGAATCCAGGAAAAAGCGAAATATCTCTGGTTTCTTAATGGGTAGGGGAACAGGTAGGTCTGCTCCCAGGGATTTGATCTTCATGTTCTTAACCAGGCAGTGCAGCTTGGTGGTAGGGATTTACTCCTTGCCTTCAGTTTTACCTCCACGAGGAGCCCCATGGCCTCAACCACAGCTAGGGCCTCGACCATAAGCCTGGCCCTTAAGATTGCAGCCAAATCCTCTGTGGAGACTGCCTTCTAATCCTGGGTCCCTAGGTCCTCTGGGCCTTCCCACTGCACTGGTATATCCACCATTTGCTTTTCTCCCCAAAGAAAAAGGGTCCCTTTTTCTTTTTTTAAAAAATATTTATTTATTTATTATGTCTGTGTGTATGCCCACAGGTTGGAAGAGGGCACTAGACATCCTTACAGATGGTTGTGAACCACCATGTGGTTGCTGGGAATTGGACTCAGGACCTTTGGAAGAGGAGGCAATGCTCTTAAACTCTGAGCCATCTCTCCAGCCCCTCCCTTTTTCTTTTAAAGGAAGGATTGTGATATGGGATTCCCCTCTGTATGCTATGAATACCATTGGTTAATAAAGAAGCTGCTTTGGGCCAATTGTAGTGTGAAATAAGGAAAGGCAGGAGTTCTAAGCTGATAGAGAAGGAAAATGTAGGTGTAGTGAGGGAGAAGCCATGTAGCTGCTGCAGGAGACAGACACATCAGAACCTTGCAAGAAAGCCATGAACCTTGTGGTAAAATACAAAATAATAGAAATGGGTTAATTTAAGATGTAAAAACTAGCTAGAAATACACTTAAGCTACTGACCATACAGTATTGCAATTAATATAGTTTCAGTATGATGATTTTGGGTCTGGGCAGGCAGGAAGCCAATGAGTGGCCTTCACCTACAGGACTGCATCTTTTCAGTATTATGGGCAATGCCATCTCTTCTGTAAAGCACCTGTAGTTTTCACTCACATGAGAAGACATGACAACTCTGAAATTAAACTTCCGTATAGAAATTGGCACCTGAACTTTTCACACTTTTTATGTACCATAATGTATCATTCTTGTTTTTTTTCTTATTTTTTATTTTTATTATTTATTTACTAAAGCTTTCTGCCTCCTCCCCGCCACTGCCTCCCATTCCCCCCCCTCAATAAACTCCCCCTCCCTCATCAGCCATAAGAACAGTCACGGTTCCCTATCCTGTGGGAAGTCCAAGGACCACCCACTTCCATCCAGGTCTAGTAAGGTGAGAATCCAAACAGCCTAGGCTCCCACAAAGCCAGTACATGCAGTAGGATCAAAACCCAGTGCCATTGTTCTTGACTTCTCAGCAGTTCTCATTGTCCACTATGTTCAGCGAGTCCGGATGGAAACAGAAAACAGTATCCTGAGTGAGGTAAGCCAGACCCAAAAATTGGAGCATGGGATTTACTCACTCATAATTGGTTTCTAGCCATAAATAAAGGACATTGAGCCTATAATTCGTGATCCTAGAGAAGCTAAATAAGAAGGTGAACCCAAAGGAAAACATATAGTCATCCTCCTGGATATTAACCTTCATCAGGCGATGAAAGGAGACATAGACAGTGTCCCACATTGGAGCATCGAACTGAAATCCCAAGGTCCAAATCAGGAACAGAAAGAGAGAGAACAGGAGCAAGGAACTCAGGACCGGGAGGGGTGCACCCACACACTGAGACAATGGGGATGTTCTATCGGGAACTCACCAAGGCCAGCTGTCCTGGGTCTGAAAAAGCATGGGATCATTTTTGTTTTTATTCCTATCACTGAAAATATATAAATATTTAGTCTAAAAAAATAAGTGTCAGGTATACTAATCATATATACAGAAACAAAAAAAAAGCCTCACTGTAGAGTTCAGGATTTCTTTTTCCACAACTTGCTTCAGAGTTATGTCACAATAAACATGTCTCATTACTTTTTGGACAGTTTTCTCCTTTATATTGGATTGGATGATTAGCCTGTGTAGCTTAGAGGTTCAGACAAGTCGAGATTTTGTATTTTCATTGAGTTTTCTTATTTTGAATATTTTATGCATTTGATTTTGCTTGTTTGTTTGTGAGACAGTTTCTCACTCAAAACCTTGGCTAGCCTGGAACTCTCTCTGTGGATTGGATTGGCCTCAAACTCATAGAGACTTGTGCTCCTCTGTCCCCTGGCACTGGAATTAATGTCACCACGCCATTGCCGTTTGATATCTTATAACTTCCTTTATAATCTGTTTTGTGTTTTGGAAAATTATACCTTATTCATTATTAAATAAAAATTCATGTGCATATAAATAAATACTACAGTCAAGATATTTTAAACATAATATTTGCTTATATTAATTTTATACTGAAGGACATAGTTCCTATTTTCATTCCAAGGTTTAAATTAGGATCATCTGATATCATATTCTCTTGTGTTTGGTTTTCTTAACTTATATTTATGTACTATTTGTGTGTGTGTGTATACCTGTGCTATGGTGTGTGTGTGGGGGGGTGTTTGTGTTTGTGTGTGTGTGTGTGTGTGTGTGTGTGAGAGAGAGAGAGAGAGAGAGAGAGAGAGAGAGAGAGAGAGAGAGAGAGAGAGAGAGATTCCCTCTGTTACAGTAAGGTCCTAGAGACTGAAGTCAGATGGTGAAGCTTGAGAGCAAACTCCTTTCCCATGGAGCCATCTTGCAGTCCTTGTGTGCTGACTCACAGAATTCTTTGTTGGATCTGGTGGTTATAGTTTTATAATTGGCATTTTAATTAAGGTTTCCATGGTGAATACCAAGAAACAGTAACTTTTTGAAAGATTGCCATTTTTTTGGGTGTGTGGAGGGGTTGAAGTGTTTTCCATGGGCATAAAAGCAAACAGTTTCAAACTGTATGTGTGTGTAACTCTGTGTGTGTAGCCATTCCCCTTCGTCCTTTCTAGGTAGTTGGTTTTCCTCCCTCCAGCTTGTTAAATTGTGGGTCCTAACCTCATAAAGCTTTGTGAAAATTTTTTCAATGAAAGCTTTCTGAATGCACAATGATTATTAAACAATAGCTCAAAACCAAGTGTTCAGTGAGGTGTGTATGGCAGTGTTAGCCTGTATTGTGTTAGGTGACTTCACTGTGCCTAGGTTCTAAATACACAACAGGCTCACCTAGTGAGATTTATACCATCACACTATACAGCATCAAGGAACTCTGACAGAAATATGTTGACTCAGAGGAAAGACTGCTATTTGCCTTAAATAGCAATGTTTTTATGCTCCACACTAAGTTTTCTGCCCCTGCAGACACATGGGGGTGTGGATATGGAAAACGAAGGTTTTCCACAGTTCTTACTATCACCAGTCCTAAACCTGAACACATTAGCACATCTTTGAATTCTATTTTCAGACTGACTCCTCTTTAAAAACTTGTGTTTGATTTGCTGGCTTGGGTTCCATTAAAAATAAAAGCATTTAAATGAATATTTGCTTTGGATAAGGACTAAATTTCCTGAAACTTCTGAAATAGCCCTGAATATACCTCATCAGTTGTGTACAACCAAGTTACATAAATCAAATAAAAATATTGATGAACTCTGAAAAATGTGCAAAGTGTTTTATTTTTTGTATTGTCAAAAATGTAGCCAAATTTTGTTTAAGTAACAAAGTTATTACTCTCAGTTGCTATTGTTCTGAACAAATTGGTTTTCAACTTTATATTATATATGTATATAGCATATACATATATTTTGTTATAGTTATATTGAAGATTTTAAAATTAATTTTTCTGCGATTGATTTATTATTAGTAAGGATTTTATTGGTATACCCATTTCATATACTTATCTACTCAAGACTACATAAAATTATTTCGAGTAAAAGGTGGTCACATGTGGAAACAGATTTTGGACGTCCTGGTCAGACTTCTAAATGACCTGTAGATTACAGGAAGGACAAACAGAATTGAGAACTAAACAGCAGTAACTGCTGGCCACACCACTTCTTTCCAAGGCTAACCCCCTATAACAGGTATGAAAAGATGGCATGAAAAAGATATGGCTATACCTATTGATTGAGAAAGACAAGACCTTGGGAGACCTTTGAAGCTAGATTGTGAAAAACTGGTATTTCCAGGAGGAGAAAGCTGTGGGGAAGTTTGCTTCAAGACATGGTAGCAGAAAACACGCTCTCCTTGAATCGTGAATAAACAATTAGTGTCGCAAAGAGTTTTATTCAGGAACAAATCTATTCTGGCCACTTCAGATAGTCAATAAGATGCTGGCAGAATATCAAAGTGCAGAGTGCATCATTTCTGGTCCTGGTTATAGGTAGTAATGTCCTCATTGGATTGAACAATGTATTAGTAGTCATTGTTCTATCTTCCAAGATAAAACTTTGTCCTGTCATTTTTAGAGTTTTGTTCTATATTTTCATATCATTCCCTCATTTGCCCAACCTCCTCACAATGGCATGTTTGATATTTTCTTTTATAAAATTATTTTTAAAATTTTGTGTATATCTGTGCATGTACACATGAAGGCCAGAAGAGGGAGTTGGATATCCTTGAAGTTGGAATTAAAGCCTGCTGCAAGCCACTGGTCACATATGCTGGAAAGACCAAACTCAGGTCCTCTGCAAGATTAGTATACACTCTTAGCCACCAAGACATGTCTCTAGCTAATGTCTATTTTTCATACTTAAAGTCATTGTTTTCTATTATACTCAGATGCTTTGCTTCATGAGACAGTAAGAATGGCAATCCTGATTACTGTAGTTGATTGATTTTTGTGTTATCAGTCACTGGAATTGAGAAAAGTGTGGGGCCAGGCTCTTAGGTACATTGTGTACATGATATTGGGGGTGCTCCTGGCCATTACTACATTAATTTAGAGGAGTTTATCTACTTAACGAATTAGGATATATATTCAGGGGGATAATACACAGCAGACAATGGAGATAGTGATAGTAAGTGACTATCTAACAACCTGGTGACATGACCACATGAAAATGAAATGAATAGAATTAGAGATGAGTATCTACTCTCTTCCAAGTCCACATAAATGCTTGAGACATTGAGAAAGTAGAAAAGTGGTGTGTGTTCTGAGAAGAAGCAGAAGATGAAGAATAATTAATAAAGAAATAGATTCTGCCAGCTCAACTTTGTCATGTTCAATGATTTGTATGGCTGTTGTCCTCAGCAATGGGGCCCCATTGTTATTTTGCAGAGAGCAACTCTTGTCTTAGCACCACCCAGGGTTGTTTGAGGATTTCCATGGGACTCCCCTTGGCCAGAAAGTCAATTGAATGCTATCCAGATCCTCCACTGAAAGCCTTGCGTGGAGACATAGTGAGTGAGACTCCATATGCCTCGTTACTAGCAGCCCTCATTAGGATCACCATCATAGATTCCAGGACATTTCCACTGCACTAGGTTCCACACTACTCCCAATGTCCTCCAATTCTAGCTATCTCTTTCCTCCTGCTCGTCCTCCATTTCTCATCTCCTGATCCCTACCAATCTTATCCCTTCCTGCTCCCAGGTCATCCACAAAAATCTGTTTTATATTTCCCTCTCAAGGAGATCCATGTTTCCTCCTTAAAGTCTGCTTCTTGCCTATCTTCTCCTGGGCCTTGAGCTTGTAGCTTGGTTATCATTTGCTTAATGGCTAATAAAAAAAATTAAACCTACCATATTTATCTTTCTGGGTCTGGATTACCCCACTCAGGATGGTTTTATTCTAGTTCTATCCATTTGCCTGTGACTTTTATGATGTTTTTTTTTTTTTTTCAAATTAAGAGGAGCAGCAGGTGGCAATTGATGTTTAATGTGTCGATCCATTAGGAGAAAACTCCCTGATGGTTGAAGCTCAGATAGGCAAGGCTCTGAGACCACAGACCCCAGAATGTCTTTTGCTTCGACTGTGAAACTACCTGTTTGCTGCTGCTGTCTTTCTCTGTTATGGGCCGTGGTGTGCATGAGTGTGGGAGAGTCACACTGCTTGCAATGCAGTGCCTTTAGCTCATGGAAAGATCCCATTCTGCTGGCCATTTTTACCTGCGGATTAGTATAAAGATGATTCCTTCCTAAGCTGTATTTTCTGATTGATGATGGCAATGTTAGTTTATATAGTTTTGATTAATAAAAGTATATACAAGGAAGTGTCACACAGCTAAAACACATGAATTTCTATTGAGGAGCCACATGGAGTGCGGCTTAGGTTGATAATTAGGACAAACAATTGAGCCTCAGTAGCCCAGCTAGTTTAAATTCTTTTAACGTTAATGTTGGGAGATGTATTCACAGGTTTCAGGGTGCAATACAGCTGAAACAAAGCTTTGAAAGTAACTTAGAGTTAGACTAAGATGTTTTTGTCAATTAGCCTTGAGGTACAAAATGCAAGGAGACAAAACTTTTAAAGGGCGCATTGTTGAATACAGAACCTTTCATGGCAGGGAACAGGAACAAAGCAGCCCAATTATTCTTGGTTGATTTATCTTTCTTAATAGGATTGGTTGATGACCAAAGATGATGGTTAATGCCTTATATCCATTTCTGCCCTCAATCTCTCTCTCTCTGTCTTTCTGTCTCTCTCTCTGTCTCTCTCTGTCTCTATCTCTGTCTCTGTCTCTCTCTGTCTCTCTCTCTCTCTATGTGTGTGTGTGTGTATAAAAATATTGATGATGGGTATGTACCCTAAAGATTTAAAATAGAGCTGACTGATTCTTTTACGTATATAGAAGCTTAGGTTTGTGATTCCTTTAGGAAGAGTGCCAGGGTTTTGTCTTCTGAACTCTTCAAGTGTTACTACTTTTAGCTAGCTTGTAGTGATGTATAATTAAAATCCAGTGAAAATATTTAAAGTATGTACTTAATAAATTTGTGAAAATCTGCTATATATAAAAATTTGGGAATTTGCTACTGTACCAAGTTTTCCATAACCACTTGTAATACATTATATTCCTTTTTTATTCATTATATCCAACTTTAATTTCTTCTCCTTAGCCACATTTTCAGTCAACTACTGCCACTATAGATTAAATAGTAATTATAGCAACTGGGTTTTTAAATAAATAAAGCCTCAATGACATCCTTTATTATTTGACTTCTTTGACTCTGCATGGTTTATCTGTATGTGTCCATATTTTGTTTCTTTCCTGACTCAAGTTCACGTATCCATTTAGAAATATTGTTGGTGGGTTCCTACTTTGGGCTATTTCAAATGAAGATGCCATCAAGGTCCTTTATGCACATATACTTTGATATTTAGTTCTATTCCAAGCATTTTGAAACATCCACATCTCTTGCAACTGCTAATATAAGAAGTCCATTCACATCCAGAACTGACGGTGTTATGAGTGAACGTGTATTCTCATTCTCTTGGTAGAAATGTCACGCATCCATAACCAGTTTAGAAATTTGTCAGGATTTATCAAATTAGCCTTCCTTTGCATTGTGTTGTGTTTGAATCTTTGATTTCAACAACAACTGTTTGAGTTGCTGACTTGAGTTCTATAAAAGAATCTTGGAATGAGAATGACATTTTTTTAACAGTTTCTGCAATGGCCCTAAATTTTGTACTGAGTATTTATGCCAAGTGGTGTTCTCAGCATCAGTGATGAAAAAATCTAAGTATTGATCACCTGTGAAAGAAGGTTGAAGACAGTCTATGCCCTGCACTGTGTTCTGCAAAGATTCAATTCTCCATGTAAAAATAAAAAGAATATCTATCTCATTATTATGAAATTTTTATTTCATCATTAATAAGTTGTAAAATTATATGTAAACCAAAGAATTGTTTTAAAATAATGTTTGAATAATTTATCAATAGCAAATATTTGATTTATATACCTATGAGGATCCCACGAGAATTTCACAGGCAAGGTGGGTTGCAGATTCTCTAAAATTTATGAAGCTTTTTTCCTCACTATTCTCTGGCACGTAGTTGTCACAAAGGGAGAAAAAGTCCATCCGTCTTATTCTTGAACATCCTTGAGCAGATATTCAAAAATAGTGGTGTCTGATCATGCTGTTGAATGGAGCCCATATTTCTAGAGATATCATTCTCATCTCCTAAAGCATTTTCATTCTTTAAACTGGAACCCCTCATATGAATTAAACTGTTTTCTGTTACCCATGTTTTATTTATGTTTTCTTGGAACCTGAGAACCTCACATTGCAAGGTTTTGATTAATTCAATATTATAGAGGAACAGCATTGAATTTCTGAGAAAAACTGAAGCTGAGTAGGTGACAATAGATCACGTGAGGGTACATGCTCGATATTTTGTTCTTGTAGCGATTGAAGAAATAAAAGTAAGTCACATTAAATGTCAGCATTTGATCAGTTGTTCTGACAGCAGCATTGAAGATGGATTTGAAAGGGATGAGCCTTGAGAAAAACGCTGATGCTCCATTAAAGTTAAACTATATCCAAGCCCTGTAGTAGTGTATGAGTTTTGCTACAGACAGCTACTTGTGACTGCACATTATTAACATAGAGGTTTGTGGATCAGAAGTCCAATTCGAATCTCATGTAGCAAAATGTCAAGACATCATGACAAATCATGCAACATGCACACAGTAGTTTAAAAATTTGCATCTAGTGCAATTATTTTTCTAAAGTGAAGGAGGTGTGAAACCTTTCTCAGAGAAACAACAATATCACAAAAAAGAGAAAAATCATCAGAAATGGCCTCTAGTAGACCTGCTTTGGGTAATGTTAAAAGAAATTTCTTCAGAGTCAGAAAACACAGATAAGATGTGTGGGAACTTGTGAAATGTGGAATTTGTGAAGAAGGAACAACAGTTGGAAACATTAAATATTTTCATTTTCGTAGTTATGTTATTCAAAATAATAATAGTCCTCCAGCCATCAAACACTATATGTAACACCCGATAGTAAGAACACAATTCTGTGCTAAGTGATTGTAGCTCATGATTATTTGAAGTGAATGAGAATGATGGAAACTAAATAAAGAAAGGATATATGCTCTCTTATAAGGAAACCCATACTACATATGAATTAAAACCATGTGGTTTGAGGATGAATTACAAATAGTACCACAAACACTAGAGTCAACAGTGAACGGGAGAAAAGAAACTGCACTTGCGAGCTCAGTAGAGGAGATAAAACAGAATCACAGAGTACCCAAGTAAGATTAAAGGAAGCAGGGAAAGGCTGAGCTCTAATAAGACAAAAAGGCAAATGTAATAAATAATAAGTTGTGTAAAAGAAACCCATCCACTATTTAAATAATTACTTTGAACATAAAAGCTTTTAATAAACTAATAAATGCACAGAGGCTGACAGAGTAGATGAAAATAAAATCCTCTATACATTGCCAATAAGAATCCTAGAAATATAATAAAGAGATAAAATGCGTGAAGTAAAAGGTATATAATGCTGACATGACCAAAAAAGAATCAATATTCCTGCTAGGAAAGACAGACTTGTCAAGTCTTAATATGGGGGGGGGGGCTTAATTCCACATCAGCTTGATATGCATGCTTTGTTGACACCCGTGGGTGGCCTGTCCCTTTCTGAATAGAAATAGGAGGAGTAGATTGGAGGGGAGACAGAGAGGAGTTGGGAGAGGGGATGGGAGAGAATGAGAAGAGGGAGGTTATCTGCAGTTGGGACATAAAACAAATGAATAAGTTTAATTAATAATAATAAAAAAGGCCGGGCAGTGGTGGCACATGCTTTTAATCCCAGCACTCAAGAGGCAGAGGCAGGCAGATCTCTGTGAGAACAAGGCCAGCCTGGTCTACAAGAGCTAATTCCAGGACAAACTCCAAAGGTACAAAGAAACCCTGTCTAGAAAAACCAAAAAAAAAAAAAAAAAAAAAAAAAAGTAAAAGACTTTAGAATAAATGAAATCACCAAGCAGTTGTGGCACATGTCTTTAATCCCAGCACTCGGGAGGCAGAGGCAGGCCAATTTCTGTGAGTTCAAGGCTAACCTGGTCTACAGAGTGAGCTACAGAACAGGCTCCAAAGGTACACAGAGAAACCCTGTCTTAAAAACCCCTGCCCACAAAAAAGGAATTTATCAGTGATTAAGCAGATGTTAGCATGTATAAATTAAACACCAAAACATGTTATCTAAGAAACATAAATGAGAAATCAAACACATGAAAACAGTTTAACATATTTAACTGTCCTTGAGGTGCATATTAAAATTGGAATAAGACTCCATTTCATTCCAGTCAGAATGGAAGTCATCAAATAAAGAAACAGAAACAAATATGGACAAAGGTATACAGGAATTAGAAACTTTAGACATTGCTGTTGGGAAGGCAAATGTCTTCGGTTGTGATGGAAATCACAGGAAGTTCCTTAGAAACTGAAAGCAGAGAAGCACCATGTGACCCAGCTATACTACACCTTTGTGAACACTCCAGTGACTTTGGGCATGCAAAAGGTATTTACACATCCATGTTCACTGCAGCAATATTCATAATTTCCCAGGTTTGGTCCCCGCTTATTGGTCAATCAATGAATAAATGGATGAGAAAAATGCCACAGGGCTGGGGTGGGAGGGCCAGAGGAAGAGGGAGAGAGTAAGGATCAGTCACAAGGAAGGATAACATCTTCAGGGAAATGGATGTAACTAAGGGTCATTGTGTTGTGACAGAAAACAAACTCAGACAAATAATGCTGTTTTTCCCTCTCACGTATAGAATCTAGTATATATACAATTGTATATACAATTGTGACTATAAAATGCCATGATGATATTCATTGTTTTTTCTTGAAAAATAATAATTGAAAGCACTAAATGGACATAAAATAGAAAGAATGTTATATATTGCCACAGGTAATATATGTATATTTTCATGAGAATGTACCTAACAAGAAAGTCTCAAAATGTATGAGGTAAAATTGGAAAAAATTCCAAAACGGAATTGGAAAATGTAATGTTATAACTGATTTCAACATTCTTTTATCTGTAATACTCATTCAGTAAGGAGAAAATTAGAAAATATAGTAAATAACATTATCAGTGATTTTCATCTAATCAGTATTTAAGATTACTTAATTTAACAACAGAAAATACTACATTTCCAAATATAGCCACATAGAACATTTACCAAGACGAATGACAGACCATTCAACACCTAAATACAAGCTTAAAGAACCAGAAACTAGTTATAATAAATTCTTAAATGTAGCAATATTCAATAGACATTCAACTTAGAAATTTCTTTTGTTTGTTAAATTAGAAACTTGAAATAACAGATGGATTAGAAGAAAGACACTCAAAAATGTTTCAAGTATTTTGGACTAAATATGACAGAAAATATGAAAGGGCATGAGAAAAGGAGAAAACAAGTCAACAACATAAGCTTCTTGAAAAAAAAGTAAAAGCAATAAAAATTTGGCAAGTAGGTTAAAAGATACGATAATGTTAGTGGCGGTCAAAACAGGAAAACAACAGGAAAAAAAATGAATGAATCCAAAATGTGGATCTTTTAAAAGATCAATGAAATTGGCAAGCCTCTAAGCAAACAAACTAAGCACAACAACAAGAACACATACATTGCTAAGACCAGAAACGAAGGTGGGATGATCACGAGCACCCCACAAATACCAGAAGGGAATTGAAGAGTATATACCCCTTTCTACAGGACTTAGGCAACAGAACGAAATCTCCCAAAGATGCAACCTATCAAATTTCAAATGAAGTCAAACAGGTAACCCAAAGAAGGCCATGTCTACTAAGGAAATGGAATACATAGCTAATAACCTTCCAAAGCAGAAGGCAGCAGGCTCAGATGCTTTAGCAGGACTATTCCATCAACTATGTAAGAAATTGAGTATGAAATATCCTTAGGGTATATTTTAGAAAAAAAGGAGTGTAAGGAATATTTTTAAACTATTTCTGTGAGGTCAACTTTAATGAGTAAATAATTGATTTTTCAAAACCTTCTATGATAAATTACTTAAAGTTGACAATGAAAAAAACATAAGTATAAACCACAAACAAGAGATATTTATTCTATGCTTGCAAGACTTATTCAAAATTTGAAAATCAATTAATGTCATCATCAATCACATTGAAAGAAGCTCAAATAAAATTTATATGATCATAACAATAGATACAGAAAAGCTTTTTTTTTTTTTTAGAAATTCAGCATCCCTTTATGAGAGAAACTTGCAACTAGGAATAGAGGGGACATTTCTGCATTTGTACAGAAATGATTTACAATGACATCATTGTCTTAATGGCATCAAAGAGGATGCTTTTTCACAAACTGCCATAAGACAAGGGTTTATTTTTTCCACTATTCCTGAAAGTTCCAGCTAATTTAGTAGACAGAAAAAAAAATAGAGAAAAAGAAACACATGGTTAAGGAAGAAACAAAATTGTTTAAGGATGACATGATTGATTGTGTGTCTCAATATCTCAAAAAGTCAGAACAAAGAGCGCTAACCAACAGCCATGGCAGCAGCAAGTACCCAGAAACAGTAACCTTGACAGACAAAAGGCTTAAATACAGATGCTAATGCCTTTTTATCCATCAGCATAGAATAACTGTGGTCCTAAATTTAAAATGTAATACCATGTCATCAACAAAAAAAGCATAAATTATCTATAAATGAGAATCTATGTAAGATAAATCCAGGCAGAGATACTTTTCTTCTTCATTGTCATCATCTTCTTCATCATTGTAGTCGTTAGTCCTCGTCTCCTCCTCCTCCTTCTTTTCCTCCTCCTCCTTCTCCTCCTCCTCCTCCTTCTCCTCCTCCTCCTCCTTCTCCTCCTCCATCATCATCCTCATCCTCATCATCTTTTTCTCCTCCTCCCCTTCTCATTATTATTATTATTATTTTGGTTTTGGGAGACAGGGTTTCTCTGTATCTCTAGCTATCCTGGAACTCAGTCTGTAAGCAAGGCTGGCCTCGAACTCACAGGGATCCACCTGCCTTAGCCTCCCTGAGTGCCGGGACTAAAGGTGTTTGCCTTCATTGCCTGGCAAACATTAATATTACTATTCTCATCATTTTTACTAATATTATTAGAGACAACGTCTCATTATGTATCTCTGGCTGGCTGAGAACTTATAATTTAGAGCAGATTGACCTTGAACTCAGAGCTCAGCTTGCCTTTGCCCCCTGACTTCTTTGATTAAGGGAATAATTTAAAAATTTTTAAATTAAAACTTTTAAAATTGTGTGTGAGAGTATATGTGCGAGTTCAAGCCTCAGGATCCAGATGATAGAGCAGAAGCTGGAGGGAGCTAGTCACATCTGATCAGCAGTTAAGAGCAGAGAATAAATGTATACATTTGAATGATGCTTACCTCACTTTCTCCATTCTCATATAGTCTAGCACCTAAGTCCAGAAAAGGGTGCTGCCCTTGGAGGACTGGATCTTCCCACACCAATCCCACACCAAGAACAAACTCCTACAGTCAACCTGATGTAGACAGTCCTTCATTGGAACTTTATTTACAGTGGCTTCTAGATCGTGCAATGTTGACAGTTAAAACTATTTATTACACGATTCATCTATTATTTATCTATTAACCTATCATCATCTACACATATATTATCCCACATCCATTCTCCTGTTTAACATCTGTCTATCAATCAATCTACAACCAACTTATCTGTTACCATCTATTCATGCATCCACTCATTATCTGTGCTGACCTAATTTTAAGTTGTCAATTTAGTACAAGATAGAGTCATCAGAGAGAAGGGTGAATCAAATTGAGAAAATGCCTCCATAAGATTGGACTGTAGTCAAGCATTTACAGCATTTTCTTAATTAGATATTGATGGGGGAGGGCTCTGCCAAGTGTCATTGGGACCACCTCTGGGATTGTGGTCCTGGTTTCTATAAGAAAGCATGCTGGGCAAGTCATAAGAAGTAAGCCAGCAAGCATCATCTTTCCATGTTCTCTGCATCAGCTCCTGCTTCTAGGTTCTAGGCCTACGTAAGTTCCCATTCTGACTTCCTTCAGTGATGGGCTATGATGTGGAAGGACAAGTCAATAACCCTTTTTTTCCCAACTTGCTTTTGGCTGTTGTGTTTCATTATAGCAATGGTTACTCTAACCAGGACCTTATCTGTCATCTATTTCTGTTCATGTTCATCATCATCTACTTATCATCTATCTATTCATTTATCATATACATTCTATCTATTCTAGTGCCATTTATCATGTATTTATATGTCATCCATGTCTCCCACAATGCTGGAATCTGTTCTTCTTAAAGCATAGGTTCCTCTACAATCTTTCCTGTGTCTAAGCATGTGGCTAAGTATTTGGTTTACAAAGGTCTTCTCTGTAAATCAAATAAAACTAAGCAAATGAAAGGACTTCTTAAGTCAACAAGTCTGGAATTAGTAGGTGCTAATTGTCAATAGTGATTGCCCAACACATGAATAAAACATGAGATTTGATAGATGCTATCAACAACTCAGGATGAATCATAAGTTTATCATACTATAATCTCAAATCCATCTATTTGAACAACATTTTACTGCTTTTATATATCTCCAATGAAGAGAGAATCACTGAATTCTTAAGCCATGTCGCCTTGTCTTTTATCTCTGCCATTAATATTTTATTTTGTTCGTTAATACATTTATTTTATTTAAATTTCAAATTCATAAGTAGTAATAGCTTCTTCTATTGATGCTAATATTATCCTTTGTTTTTCCCCAAAGTGACTTATGCCTCCATTTTCTTATTTAACTGCTAAACTTACAAATAGAAAATAGTGAGAAATTAAAGTCATGTTGCCTGAAAAAAATTCCTGCATTAAAGAATTAGAATAATTAGTGAAGACACTTTCCTCATATCATTAGACTTTGATTATTGACCGCAAATCTTCCTTAATAAATGAATGGAATGTGCTAATATTTTTTAAAATAAGGATTTCTTAATACTTGAAGTTGTCCCAGATTTTATCACTTATTTTCTTTTGCAAAACAAATACCTGTTACCTACCTCTCACCAGATGTGGTAATTGGCTAATGTTTACTATAATAAAGATTTAAATTGGTATTTTTTAAAATTTGTTGATATGCTAGTATAAAATGGACGATTGCTTAGAAATCATTGGTTCAGAAAGGAAGATAGGTGGCAAGTTTAAAAAAACTAATTTTATTCAAATTAAGGCATCTTTTAAGAACTTTAAATGGAAAGAATGAAAATACAGAAATCACCGCTGATATAGTTGGATTTTTAACCCCATTCTTTAATTCCTGCAATATAAATCAGTTTTCTATAGCTTAAATTTATTATGCATGTCAGCATTCTTTAGCATCTTCATGTCAATTATTGATAATCAACTGGTTTATAAAACAATAGATTGCCATAGAGTAAATGTACAGATCTTTAAGAATTCACATGTAATTATAAAAAGTCAATCAAAATTAATAGAGACTCTGCTTCTGCATTAGTTACTTTTCTCACTACAGTGTGCGACCAAACACCTGAAAAAGAAACAATAGATGGAAGAATGATTTATAGTTTAAGAAGAGAGAAAGCCATACTATGGTGGTAGGACATGATGGCAGGAGCATGAGGCAGTGTCTCACATTGTATACACAGTCTGAAAGCAGAGAACATGCAAGAAGTGAGTCCAGTCTATAGAAACCTCAAGACCTTCCCTTAGTGACCCTTGTCCTTCTACCAGGCTACTATGAGTTCCATATCCTCCACAGCAACATCCCAGCTGGTGATCAATTTTTGAGGCATGTAAGCCCATGGTTGGCATTTATGCAAAATTTTAAATACAGAAAGACTAAGCATGGTTTATGAGCCATGAATCATGCACAAAGAAAATGTAGAGGCATCTTGATAAAAACAAGGCAGGAGGATTGAGTCAATGAAGGCATTTGAGTCTAATCATAAGACATCCTCAAGGGAGTTCAGGGCAATATCTAATGGGCAACATCCAATGAAGGGTCTTCAGTGTTCACAAGGTGTGAGAACACACTTGATTGATATAGCTACACAAGCATTTTTGAATGTCCTCCCTGACATATGTGGAAAGGTGAATTACAGAAGAGGTGGGAAGATCAGAAGAGAAACCAGTTCAGAGACTATAACATTGCTCTAGATGAGAGATGATTAATGGTTAGAATGATAGTAATTATGTGGGATTCCCCTCTGTATGCTGTGAATAGCACTGGTTAATAAAGAAACTGTCTTGAGCCTATGATAGAGTAGAATAGAGTTAGAGATATAAAAGTTAGCCAATAAAAAGTTAGAGCCAAGCAGTGATTTAATTAATACAGTTTTTATGTTGTTATTTTGGGAGTCTGGGTGGCAAGGAAACAAACAAGTGGCCCCCTACTAAAAAATGGTGCTCCAGGGTGGTTGACTATATCCACGTAAAACCTGAGGAAGCTTGGAAAGGAACTCTGGACAAGCAGGATACAAGAAAAAAAGACTGTCAAATCTTGCCAAGACAGGGTTAGATGGTTTTGAAAAATTTCCTGCCTCTGAAAATGGCCTGTCAGTTATTCTAGGCCTTAGCCAAAGTTGGTTACTCCAACTTTGCAAATAATACTTTGTGTGATTGCCCAGGTAGCCACTTGTCTCTTTCATTTGTTACACATTTTGGAAGTTGTTTGATCATACTTCCTGTTTACTCAGGTAATATTGTTCTCCTTCTTGGGTCTTTGATGGAATTGAAGAATAGATAGTAATAATATAGTTTTCTTTATTTATGATAAAAGATAAAATAGACATAAATATTGTACCTGTAATTCTTGCTTGATAACTGTTTTATGTAATTTTATTATGTTAAAGTTAAAATATTTCTTTTTATTTAAACAGAAAAGGAGAGGTGATGTGAGATCCCTTTCTGTATGCTGTGAATACCATTGGCTAGTAAAGAAAATGCCTTGAGCCCATGGTAGAGTAGAATATAGCTAGGTGGGGAAAACAAAACTGAATGCTGGGAGAAGGAAGGTGGAGTCAGGGGAAAAGCCATGGAGCTGCCACCAGAGATAGACATGCTGAAACCTTGCTGGTAGGCCACGAGCCTCATGGTAAAATATAAAATAATGGAGATGGGTTAATTCTAGATGTAAGAGATAGCTAGAAATATGCTAATGTAATTGGCAAAGCAGTGATTTAATTAATACAGTTTCTATGTGGTTATTTCGGGAGTTTGGGCAGCTGGGAAATGAACAAATGGCCTTTGAAAAGTGAACTTAAAGAAAGACAAATTGTAAGTGGAACTTTAACCCAAGAAAGATACCAGTGATGTGGGAGTGTCATATCAATCTGTTGATTTCATTGGCTGAGCAATAAAAGAAACTGCTTGGCTGGCCCTGATAGGTTAGAACATAGATGGGAGGAGGAAACAGAATAGAATTCTGGGCGGAAGAGGAAGTGAGGTCAGACTCTGCTCTGCTCCCGGACAGACCAGACAACTCTGCTCTCTGGAGCAGAGACACCATGATGGACGGAGGCTAGAATCTTCCCAGTAAGCGCACCTTGGGGTGCTTACACACATCATTAGAAATGGGCTAGTCCAGGTGCGAGAATTAGCCTGTAAGGGCTAGAGTTCATTGGCCAAGCAGTTCTTAAATGAACACAGTTTGTGTGTTGTTATTTCGGGCATGAGCTAGCCAAGCGGCCGGGGTGTTGGGGACGCAACCCCACCGCTGCTCCTATTTCAACAGATGGCACCCAGACGTGTGGACAACTGAATCCACAGAAAGCCTGAAAAAGTTTGGGAAAGAGTAAAGCATGTTTTCTTGGTAGCAGCAGTTTCTTGGGTCTCCTCTGCTTGTTAGAAGCAAGCAAGCACTCTCATCTAAGAGAGGCTTCCTGACTCAGCTTCAGCTGCAAAACC
>NW_026067905.1:5692676-5707392 GCF_014885135.2 Alexandromys fortis | reverse complement strand
AGTGATGTGGGAGTGTCATATCAATCTGTTGATTTCATTGGCTGAGCAATAAAAGAAACTGCTTGGCTGGCCCTGATAGGTTAGAACATAGATGGGAGGAGGAAACAGAATAGAATTCTGGGCGGAAGAGGAAGTGAGGTCAGACTCTGCTCTGCTCCCGGACAGACCAGACAACTCTGCTCTCTGGAGCAGAGACACCATGATGGACGGAGGCTAGAATCTTCCCGGTAAGCACACCTTGGGGTGCTTACACACATCATTAGAAATGGGCTAGTCCAGGTGCGAGAATTAGCCTGTAAGGGCTAGAGTTCATGGGCCAAGCAGTTCTTAAATGAACACAGTTTGTGTGTTGTTATTTCGGGCATGAGCTAGCCAAGCGGCTGGGGTGTTGGGGACGCAACCCCACCGCCACTCCTATTTCAACAAGCAATCAGCTGACAGATATGAAGACCTAATGGCAATAGGCTCGCCTGATTCAATGAAGCAGAGGAGTAAAGTGGAAATAAGAATAACTCCAGTCATGTTTGATGTGATCAGTCCTCTAAACTGAACAGACAGTTTAAATCAGTAGTTTTCAACCTATGGGTCACAACCCCCTGAGGAGTCAAATGATCCTTTCACAAAGGTTGCCGAAGACCATTGAAAAATGCAGATTAGATTATACTATAATTCACAACAGTAGCAAAATTACAGTTATAAATCAGGAACAAAAATAATTTTACAGTTGTGGATCACCACGACATGAGGCACTGTATTAAAGGGTTTGGAACTTTATATAAATACCAAAAATGAAAGAATGTGTGCAAGTGAAGATGCCATTCACAAAGTCAAGCCTGGATTTAGCCACAATGCAAACCCTCCACATTCTAGAGCAGATAACCTATAAAAGAGAGAGTACACATTGGGCATTGGTGAGAGGAGTAAGATTGTGGAAGTGGTCCTCAACCACAGGCTCTTCCACTGTCTTCACATCCTTTGGCAGCCTGAAGATGCTTTGGGCATTATGGATAGCCAGTGGACAGAGGCCAAGGGTGAGGACCATTCTCACATGGAATGGTCTAATACAGCAGTGTTGATCCCAGGATGCCACTAGTAATAAAACCATGAAGTAGATCATTTAATATCTAAATGACACATCACCTGAGTTTCATTATGAGCTTCTATATCAAAATATGTGCAAAACAAAAACAACAACACCAACAAAAAAACCACTATGAGGAATTTGAACATTGACAGTTATTTGAAATTATTAAGAAGTGTTTTCATTTGTTAGATGTAATTATGATGTTAAGTTACTAAAAGTCTTTATCTTCAGAGATACAATAAAATAATTAAAAGTAAAACTATACAAGGTTTAAACTTGTATCAGAACGATGTGTGAGAACAGAGGGAGCTGTTGGGGGATATTTGATCACAGTGTGCAAGCCTGCATTTACATTTATTAAATAAAATTAACCTTGGGGTAAGGAGGCTGCATCAGCAACTAGTTACCAGAAAGCAATCATAGAGCCTCAGAGGGCACCTGGAAGAGATAGAGAGAAACACTGAAAGTCGTAGGGAAGGGTTTTGAGTGCCATGGTATTTTTGTTTGGTGGAGCAGAAGGTTCTCTTAGGGTAACACCAGCAAGGGAGACGGTTAGTTAGTTGCTACTCAACCTCTCTGAGCCAGCAGGCTTTCATCCCAGCCTTTGATTCTCAAGTCTTATTTATGAATATAATGATAGAGATTTAGCTCAAGCTACCTTCATAGGTTGTGGCGAATCTGGTACCTCACTAGGCTGAGGCCAGAGTGACTGTGCCACTGCCAGAAAGCAGGCAAGTAACTGCAGAATTGTAACTGCTGACTGGAATAGCCTCAGGTGAAGGCATAGATAAAGCAATGGAGATAAGACAGGAGCAGTGTGCATCCTGTCTGGGTGAATGTTATTAGAGTTTGTTGTATTATTGTGTCTACGTTTATTAGCTATTTAAAAATATATATAATCAAATAGATCCCAGATTTCTATTTTACAAAATGCCATTCACTGAAAGAAGCCTGACATTATGTATTTTCTTCTCTTTCTCTATACTGAATATTTTCTTATATATTTAGGTTAAAAGACATTTTAAAATATGCCCCATGAGAGTCATAATGTACATGTATAATTACTTATATTTTTATGACTAACTGAAAAACACAAGTCTCTTCGTGAAACTTTATGCTTGTTTGTTTTCTGGGACAGGGTTTTGCTGTACCTTTGGAGCTTGTCCTGGAACTAGGTCTTGTAGACCAGTCTGGCATCAAGCTCACAGAGATCTGCCTGCCTCTGCCTCTTATGTGCTGGAATTAAAGACATGCATCACTGCCATTCAGCTGTTTGTGAAACTTTTAAGGGAATTTAGTTATCTTTTTAAGTTAATTTCTTTATTGTGGAATTATTAACTAAATATAATAATGTACATGAAATTATCAGTGTAATGACTACCATGTAATTCATACCAATTTATCAAACAATTACACCTCTGTGCACATTATTAAATTATATCTCTATGTGTTATTATTTAAATAACTCTTTTCTAATGAACTAAATATAAGAATTTATTTTAATTTTTGTATTATGCTTTCTTATCAAGAATAGATTTTCCTATAATTTTTAATCCTTTATTTTCTCTTATAGATATTTCATGTTTTTGCTCAATGTTCTAAATTTCTCTTTTTTGTATTAGCTTAGCACAATATCTTGTCACATGAAATATTCACCATTTGTCCTAGTGTTAAAATTATACTTTGTTTTCTTATTGTTAATATCATGCTTTCTGCTGCACAGACTCGTTAATGGAGGACTTTCACTTCTATGACCTATTACTTTTTTTATTTATACATCTTTTTGTTTGTTAAATACAGATCTATTGCTACCTCAATATTGCTTCCCTACATTTACTATCTTTCTTAGGACTTAGTTGTATCTAGTTTTTAGCTTGTTTAAATGCCTGTTTTAAGCTAAGCACAGCAGCACATGTCTGCCCGGCCCCACCCTCTAAGCAATGAGCAATAAAGCAAGAAAATTCTTGGGGGTTCCGGATTCGTCTGTCCTATTAGCTGTTGTAAGGAGGGCCTGCTTGTTTGTCCCAGCTGCCCTGCTAGCTTAGCCCTGAAATAACCACACAGAGATGGTATTTATTAAATCACTGCTTGGCTCATTTGCTCAAGCTTCTTGGCTAACTCTTATATTAATTTAACCCATTTCTATTCATCTGTGTATCTCCATGTGGCAGTGGCTTACCTGGTAAAATTTCTAGCGTCTGTTTCTGATGGCTCTATGGTGTCTCTCTGACCCTTCTTTCTTCCTTTCAGAATTCAGTTCTGTCTTCCCAGCCTACCTACTTAAGTTCTGCCCTATCAACAGGCCAAGGCAGTTTCTTTATTTCATAAGCAACACATATACGGAATGACCTACAACTAGCATGACCTTGAATCAGACACATAAATCTTAGCAGCAATTGTCAAGTTTCTAACTTGTGCTTTCTTCATATTATCATGCAATATAATATATATGAGAACTTTTATGAATGCCATTCAGCTTGCCAATAATTTTGCATGGTCATATTAATATATTTTATTGCTGTATTATTTTAAATCAAATATTTTATTTATTGTAGATTAAGTATATTTCATACTATATATAGTTTATAGAAATTAATATCATTGTGTTTATATAATATTTGATACATTTAAGCTACTTTTTTCAGTAAGGTGAAAGGTTTGTTACTATATTATTTCAACTTATCTTACAATTTCCTCAGTCAAAGTTGTAACATTATTTTGACAAATATATGCTTTTTGTATTTAGTAATATAATATATTACTAAACACTTTGTTGTTTTGTTTCTATGATGGGTATAATGTTTGAGTTTACAATAATTGCACTATTTATGTGAAGAAATATTCAACTTTCTTTTATATTTTGCTTTGTTTATTGGTATTTGCTTTTTTATTTTTAAGGTTAAGTTCATTTTCTTGAATCTCTTAATAAGACAAAACACACCATTTTATAATAATTTACAGGTACCTCCCTAAGACTTAAATTTCTGTGATTTCGGCTACAACAAGATTTCCAAAAGGGATATAGACAATATTCTTGCTTCTTAAAAAAAAAATCACTCTTTGATTTAATCAACTTAAAGATCAATGAATTAAGTATAGTCATGTCACATAACAATCTCCCAATTAATCAAAATAACAAATGAAGTTGAGTCACCAAATCATGGTCATCTAAAGTAACATTCTTTCCTCATGGTGACTGATTTGTGACCCTCAAAATGAGAGACCCTGAAATGCAAGACCCAGTAAGAAATGTGGCATCTGGAAGGTGGGAGGCGCTGTAAAGGCTCAAACAAGCCTTCAGGGAAGTGAACTACACACCCTTCTGTGGAGGAAAACAGTGCAGATAAGGACAGCAAGAACCCACAGCGAGGACGGGTGTCTCAGATAACAGGCGCCAGAGCAAGCTGGCCATCCTCAGATTTCAGTTTGCTTTGCTCCAAAAATCCCACACTCGGTGTTGCCGGAAGCATACTTACATAGATTAGCGTTGCTCTCAGCTTGAATTTTTAAATACAAGCCACACAATAATAAGGTTTCCTAAAAGTATTAAGTCTTAAAACCTTAGGTCAAAACACTTTTCCTGAACTTACTCTGCACAAATAAATAGTTTTCACTTTGAGTGCAACATTATGATTAATGTACACCAAACACGCGCTAAATGGATGCTGAAGGGATGGCGAATGGTGTCTACCCCGGTAAATTGCTGGTTTCTGAGTGCCTTTCATGGTTCTGCGTCACGTTGTCCTCTCACTTCTGTGCTGATCCCAGCACTGAAGGATCTAGAAGGAGATTTTTCTAATGATTTTCCAGTTGAATTACTGCGGTGGACACGTTAGAAGAGACTCAAATCCTTATAATATCTTGTTCCGCTCCTACTTTAATCAAGCCCGCAAATCATGCCTTCCTATAATGTAAGATAAATGATTAAGGGTCCATTTTCTTGTTAATTCCCATTAGTGCTGATGAGCGTCAAGCACATGTATCGGAGACAGAGAAGACTCTTAAAGAATTTAAAAATAATAATGATACTAAAGAGGTTTTTTTTTTTTTTTTTTTTTTTTTTTTTTTTTTTTTTTTTTTTTTTTTTTTTTTTGTCCACGCTTCTTTGGCCCTGTTATTTTCTATAGGCTCTGAAGTTGGGTAAGAGATGATGACTCCGTCAATGCTGTCTTGGTGCTGTGCTATTATTATGGAACCTTCGCTGAGCTTGTTCTCTGACAGTTTCCTGCATGTACAATGTGAGCCCCGATGATAACTCTTGTTCTTCAATCCCTCCCACCAGTATCCATACTCATCACAATCCACACACGGGCTTCTCCCAGACCCACAATTGATTCTTATTAATTTAATTATATTAATTTAACTGAGAAACTGGCCCTTCCTGCCTTGCTTTTCTGCTTTGGAAACATTTTCAGGGATGTCTCTATGATACTGGGTGACAGATTCATTTTATTTCCTTTTTACAGGGCTCTGGACTACTAGGAATTCTTCTCATTGCCCCCATCGCTGCTAGCTAACCACTAATGCTATCAAATAAATCCTAAAACCAAGCAATTCTAGTAATGTCTATTTATAGCTTCCTACTCCTCACTCTTATGGAAAACAGTGCAGTACGTGGAGTGGGAAGGCTGAAGGGGCCACAACAGTTCCTCCCCACCATTTTCGTTTTTCTAAAGCTGGTGAGGAGCCACCTTTCACTTTACATCTTCACCATCCACGGAGGCACTTGTGCCATGATGGGCTAGGGATGGCTGTACTAGCAGATGTGAAGCTGTGCTAACAAAGCAAGAGTAAATAAGTCTTTAGCCGTGCAAAATTTAAGGTTTCTGTTATGAAATAGAGTATTAAAAGTCAGTTCATACAGGGGGAATTTATACTGAGCTGAAGTTCAGGTTGCCAAACTTTGAATAATATGATAATCGTGTTTTTTCCCTTTAGCTGTACGACGGGATTGGAATTTATACACTCAGTAACTAGAAGAAAATCAGGAAGGATCGGGCTGGAGGAATCTGTCTTTCTCCATTTCTCCCGTCACTCCTACAGTGACTCTCATGCTTTCCCTGTGTCTTTGCTGACCTCGCGCCAGGCAGAGTTTCCAAGTGTGGGCTCTGCTGAAGTGAACACACTAAAATGCCCGTCTCTCGGGAGAATAAAATGGCGACCATGCCCATCAGTTTTAAATGTTATTAAATGCACTTACTATCAGTCTTAAAGGACTTCTGATCACCTGATTCAGGCTTTGCATTGCTCTGAACCATGAAGGAATAAAAGAATCGTACACAAACACATCAACATGTCATTTGCTTTGCGGCACTCTGATGGATGTGTGGGGTGAAAGTCTAGAAACACTGATGTAATTTCTGGTGTTTATTTTGTTAACTGGATTAATGATTTACAGAATGTGATTGAGGTCTCCACATGGGAAATATCTAAGAATATTTTTAGAATATTTCCAGAAAATGATATCTGAATTAAATGAAAATGTAGTATATGTAAACATATCGAATAATTTCTGTAAGAAGCATGATACTTCCACAAGGATAAGCTTTCTTTCCTTGGATCATATCAAAAAAGGTGGCAAAAGTTTTATCAAATGATCATAGTTTAATTTAAAATAAGGCAGTAAGCACCTTTGACTTCATACATGTTTCACAGCAGTGCATAAATTATTGTAGATATCTTCTCCCATCTTCATTAAAATAAAATATAACCATACACCTGATCATGATATGTCTTTATTTAAAACTTAACCTTTAAAACAAAATGTTATATAAATACTCCAGTTAAAAGAATTATTTACTTATATTCAGTTACTTTGCTTGTAAGTTCCTGATAGGGGTGCTTACATTTGCTAATGGATAGCCACATAACCTGCTTATCAATATTACAGTGATTTAGTAAAAAAGCAATTCACTTTTGACTCATTTTTCTACTCTGTTTCCCACAGTGATAAAATGGCAGCATGTCGACTCCGGTATGAGCTATTTATGTGCACGTGAAACACATCTATTTTCCCTTTCTGATAAATGAAAATCGGGTGTAAAAATTTTATTTCAAACACAGACCTGTGCCTCTTGGAGTCATGATTCCTACCTATATATCCCTATGCACCATTCTGATGTGGTACTCAAAAAGCTAGCAAAAGTTTACATTAAGTCCGATAATCTAAGTTATGGAAAGCCAATCATTAATACACATAAACAGATGCTCATAGACACTCTCTTATCTCATGCCCTACTCATGCATGGTAGGGAGCCATGTTTTCTCCAGTCAGTAACACCTCACAATGCTTTGTTAGCTAAAATGTTCCAATCACTACCGAACAGTTTCTCACCCTACAAACATTCTTGAATATGTTAAAGGCTTCATTCCTGAACAAAACTTACTTCTGACCCAAACCATCCCAGAAATTCAGACGGTGGGGAAATCCTCGACTTGGTATACTGAGATAGATTTACTATGTAAGCAACATCTGTCTGTTGGTATATTGAGATAATTTATTATGTAAGCCATCTCATTGACGTCGCAGAGAAAAAGCTACCTCCTATATATGGATCTGATGAAATTATCAGAATACTTTAAAATGTCATATAGTTACAACCAAGTAAAAGGTATCACTGGCGACACAAACATTTAGAACAGAAGTTTCTGTGAATGAATGACTACAGGAAAGCCTATTAGCCAAAATTTAAAAGATGCTTTAAGAAGAGAATATCTGAATTTTGTTATGTAACAAAGTAGCCACAAGTCAGCTTTATATTGTAAGTAATTACCAATTTTTAGAAATTGGTATGTTTCTGCATAATAATACTGAAAAAATAATACTAAAAAAAAAAACATTTCAAAGGAGAGGGTGCTGATCCCACCTTTGTTCCAGCGCAGTCATAAATGTCCTGCCACTCCAACACCCTCCTCCAGGGGGCGCCGCTCCCTTGCTGGTTTCTCTTGGTTTCATTGCCTCCTGAGGCTCTGCCCCCTTCAGGCCTGCATGAGGCTGATCAGACTGGAACTGTTACTACTCAATGAATTCAGTTTTATTTTGATGATTGTTGTTTTTATTTTTTTAAGTGTAAGTTTTATTCCTTTGTTTAGTATTAAAGAATATCATAGTTTTGTACATATAATTTTTTTTTAAATTTACATGATTTAAAATTGACTTTGAAATCCGTAACCATTTGACTGCCTGGCCACAGGGTGTTTTTTTTTTTTTTTTAATAAATGAAGGGCCCAGACGTTTTAAAATTTTTATTGTGTTAGTCACAGCTCTTAGTTTACTTACCTAGACTGAGGTTTTTTAACACTCCTCTTTGACTACTTGTCTGTTTCATTGCTGGAAAGTTTGCTAATATTAAGAAAGAAAAAAGAAAAAAAGAAAAAAAAAACAAAACCAGAGACTCAGACTAGGCAGACATTTCATCAGCAAGCTGAGAGGATGCTAGTGTAGTGCAGTTATGGAGGGCGAAGAATGAAATCCTAGGAAGAATTCTGGAAGTTATCTCTCTGCTTTATCCTGCTGGCTTCAGGCATGCTTTACCTAAACTATTGTAGACAGATGGGTATCTGTCCTGTTTGTAAAGATCTCGAGGGAAGCCACCCCATAATCTCTTAATATCCTTCTTTATATCTAATCTGTTTGTCCATTTAATTTAGTTTATCTTTGGCAGACATGGATAATGTTACCCTTTACAATATAATTTATTATAACCTTGATAAATGAGATATTGCTTGTATGTGAAAGAAGATGGCAATTTCTCGAGACAGAGAATATTTTTATTAGGACTTTAGACAGAAAATCTGACATTAATTGTCATGGTAAAGGGAACACGCAGTCAGGAGTTTTAAGATATCCTGGAGCCAAAGAGTAGATCCGCACAGCATCCATTCATATACACCTATATAATGCTACCTACTCATCAATGCATTCCAAAGATTGCTAATATCATACATGAACTGCACAGCAATGGTTCATATACACTTATATAATGGTACCTACTCATTAATGCATTCCAATGAATGTTATTATTATACATGAACTGCACAGTGTTAGTTCTTTAGAAGTCAGAACTTACTTTTGATTTTCCCACATTTTAAACAATGGCACAACATTTTTACTGTTTCATAGATATTACCATGAAATAATAATGCAGTCAAATCCTGAGAAAATCCCAGTTCTCTCTCTGTGTGTAGTTTAGGGATGTGAATCTTTGACTTTGAGCATGCTATGCAAGCACTGTACCACTGAGCTCTATCTCCGGATCTCTTTTTACATTCAAAATAATTCAAACAATATCGAGACAGGGTCTCATTCAATTACTTGGGCTGTCCTTGAACTCACTGTAGCGCTCAAGCAGGTCTTGGGCTTGCAATCCTCCTATGTCAGGCTCCAAAGTATTTGGAATTACAGGTCTGAGCCAGCATGCCCAGCTCCTGTGGTGTTTTACCAGGTAGTAAAATTAGTAGTGGAGCAGGGAGCTCCAGGGATACAGCTAGTGAGTCATCACCATGCTGGTACAGGCTTTCTGTGATGCAAATAAATCTAAGTTTATAGACACAAGGCAAATAGCAAGTAAGGAAACTTTATATAAAGATAAACTAATTGCACATTAATGCAATGTGCAGTGCTTGCAAAGATGAAGTTAGCTCTACCTGCAGCATCTAAAACTCTATCACACTCTATAATTTATATTGAAATATGCATACATCCTCCATTTCATAAACTACACATGAAATTAATATCATTAATTTATAACACAACACCTGTACATTATAGCCTCATATAGAGCAATGCCTATACTGGGAAAAATAAATTCTGTTTACACATCCAACTTGAGGTAGAACCATTCTTGAGAGGAGTAATTTTGATTGTGTTAGGTTGAGGAAGTATGACTAATTTAAACGATAAGTTATAATGATTTGTAAAGCTGGAATTAGCCCAGGGACCCTGTTTCAGACTTCGAAAACTTTTTGTTATGCAGAAAATGTAAACAAATAAAGACTCCTTTGCCTCTCACCTCCACTGTTCTCTCCAATCCAGATCTTGCACTATGGGTTGCCTCATGAAGGAAGTTGTAGCAATAAATCAGTGATAGTGCCTTCATTTAAAATTATGTGTATGCCTGTAATCTAGCACTCTAGAGGCTAAGGCAGAAAAGGATATTGGATTTAAGGCCAGCCTTGTTTGTTTACACAGTGAGATTTTTCTCTCAAAAATATAAAAATTATTCAAGAGGTAAAGTTACCAATGACTGTTTCAGTCATTGCTCAGCTGAAGATGGCTTGTTTGATCCCAATAAAATGGTCAATTCCAGGCAGAGACAAAGGAATGGATGTCCCAAAATGTGACTGGATTGGGCCCCAGAAAAGCATCAGTTACTGGTATCCTTTTGGGATTATTGCAACGAGACATTCACTCTCAGCATATGAACCATCTGGTTCTTAGAATGAATGCATTGAAGAAAATCAGAACTTCAGTTGAGGATGATGGCACATGCCTGTAATCTCGCTTCAAGTTTCAAGGGCAGCCTGGTCTATGTAACAAATTCCAAGCTAGTCAGGGCTGCAGAATGAGAACCCAACCCAACCCAACCATAGCCAAGCCAAAACCAACCCTAAGCAAACAAAACAAAAGCTTATCTATTTCCTTCTAGTCTGATCTGCTACCAAGTTCTCATGCTAGTGGTTAGGAATCCAAATATATTATAATATACTTACATACAATAGCCAACTACTGTAAATAAAATTAGATTAAAATATACAAGGAAAACTCGGTGGTGCTTCGGTGTTGACAGTTTCATAAACCTACAGCTCATAGTAGTTACTGACGTTTTACTCCAATCTGTTTTTGAAAATCTATGGCTTTTATTTGCATATTTATATGTGAATTTGACTTTATATAGAAGGGTGGTTTTTGCAGGAAGATGTCATGGTAAGTGTTAGGATTGGAAAATGTGAAATCCATTCTAATGACAACATTCCGCAACAACAAAGGCCAATGATAGGAAGGCTAGGAATGTGTTGGATTGTATTAATGACATCAATCAGATGAATGCAGAGTTACAGAAGCCTTTTCACTGCTTAGCATTGTGTGTTTGAATGATAAACTTAAGGTATATTTTTAATGTCAGCATGTATTGAAGAGGACAGGGACACATGACACTTCTAAGGGTCTAAGAACTAGAAGTTGGCTTCATCTCTTTCCAGAGAGTAAGAAGTATAACTTAGTTCCCACAAAACCAGCTTTCTACAAAGCACTCACATTTAACCTAAATACTTTTATCTCTTAGCACATCAAGTGCTTAATTGCTAAGCATATATTACCAAACTGAAATGGAAGATAAATGAATATTTTATGTGTGGTCTCTAAAGGGATAAGAATTAAAAATTAAATTAAAAGGCATTTGCCAGTGTTTTAATTTGCCTTTTATGAAAGCAAACACAAATATTAGAAGCTGAGTCTATTTTAAATTCTCCAAATCTAACTCAGTCCCAATAGCAGTAATTTATAACTAAATGTGATTTAAAAAAAAAACTTACTGAGATATAATGCTGACAACTACAAAATACTCTTTACAATTTTTATTTCTAATTTACTTATTTCTCTTTTGTGTGTACATGTGTGTTATATATGTATACATATAGTGAGCATATAGATTCATGCACACACGTGTGTCTATACCCCTGGAGGCCAGAGACCAAACTCAGGTATCTTCTTTAAATCTACTTTATCTTTTAAGGCAAGGTCTCCCATTGAACCTGGTGTTCACTAATTAGCTATACTAATACTGGCTGACCAATGAACTCCAGAGGTTCTACCCGTCTTGGTTACATCTGCCACTGACTTTCATGTTTTGAACAAACAAAACCAAAACAAAACCTGGGTAGTGAGGTTCAAACGCAGGTTTACCAATTGAGCCATTTCCTCATCCCAATAGTCTTGCTTCTCTGTTATTTAAGATACTGGCTGAAAACTAAGGCTTCTTGGGTATTTATTACACATGTTCCTCTGACATGTTACACATATGATTCCTATTTGGGAGACAAGAAACCCAAGACAGCAAGACACCCAGTGGCTTGGTGTAGGATCACCCAGGTGATATGTAGCAGTTTGCAGTTGCAAATCCCTATTCCCACCAAATATCCACTCTGTTTGTAATGTAGTGAAGCCCCACCATATAAAATATTGGCTTGTGTTGTGTAGCAAGTTTTGGCTCATTTTCTCTCAGCCTGGAATAAGTCATCACACACTCTACAGTAATTTTATGTTCCCCCAAATAAAATGAAGATTATATTTAATCACACAAAGAACCTTTAAAAGGCCCTTCTGTAGAATAGAAACACCAGCACAAAGGCTAAGAAATCACAGGTTACAATGCTTTATTTAATTCCTTTTCATGGGCAATTAAATCTTGTCCTGCTAAATCCATACAGTGCCAGCTGCTATCCATGGGTTACTTCGGGCTTTCTTTAACTTCTCTCTACAGCACTGTATTTATCCCAAATCAGTAAATCCCTTTAAACCTCTGTTTGGTGGCTATCTGCCATGTGGTTCTGATTACCTAGAGGGTAAGCCTAATGTTTAAATGTGTATTTCTATTTGCCTTAAATAAAAGACAGCCTTAATATGTCAATTACAGCCAGCTCTCAATTATCTGTTGTCATGGGACAGAGGCCACAGCAGTGAGGATAATTTAAATCCATGAGTAATTAGAAAAATCTAATTTTGTCATTATTTTCATTCCTCCCCCCCAAAAAAATCTTTCTGGTCTACATTGAAACAGGTAGAAAAAGAGATTTAATCAAAACAATAACTGGGTCTCTCTACCCCTATATTATGGCACAGTTTGGGAAAAAGCTAAATCACCACAGCAATCTATCAACAGGCTTCTAAATCCTTTGTCAGGTTCCCTATGTGTAAAATTTCTATTTTATTCATTGATCCACAGATTTTTAAGTGGATTTGGGTTCTATAATGAAAGAGAGTCCTACATGAATTTTTCCAAGAAAGAGACAGTGCCTTCTCTCTTAGCTTCTAGTTGTTGTGGTTAAAGGATCTGATAAATGCCACCTTTTGGCTCACAGTTCTGGGGTACTGTCCTTCATTACCATTTCAGGTAAGTCCTGGCAGCAGGAATTTGAAGTAGCAAGTCACTTGCTCTCCACAGTCAAGGTCAGAGAGCAGTTTATCAGTGTAAGCACGCTGGCTCTCCATCTTGCTTCTTCCACACCTGTACAATCCAGGATCCCATTTCCAGAGAGTGGTGTCACCTGGCGTAGGCTCATCATCCCAATCCAGTTAACATAGTCTAGACAAGTTTTCAGTGATACTTCCTTCCTCGGTTACTCTATTTTATCAAGTTGATAATCAAAACTAACAATCAGGTATGCCTAGAGCTATGAAATTTTATTTAATTTCAGTTTTGATCAACTCATAACTCAAACTGTGTGGATGTCACTCCACATCCCAGTGTTATTAGCACCTCGATTGGCAGTGAGCAAGATGCCATCTGTCTGGAGCCTCACGGCCAATCGGAAGGGGTGATATTGTATTAAGGGTTCCATAATAAAATGAAAAAGATGGCCTTCATTTAGATGAAAGCTGTAAAGTAGCTATTGTGCTTGTTTGGTACTGCAAGGACCAGATGTATTATTTATGCAATTTTTCTTTTGAAAGAAAAACTGAGGCGCACGGCAGCGGCGGCCGGAACCGGACGCGCACGGCAGCGGCGGCCGGAACCGGACGCGCACGGCGGGCGACATAGCTGGCGCAGCGGCCGGGACCGGCGGGTACTGACACAGTGGCAGACAACGCAGGCGACAGGGACCAGGGCAACACCAAGAGCAGATCGCCCCAGGACAATTAAATCAAAGAGGTAGGCCTTTGGTTGGCGAGGTCCCGGGCAAACAGGGAACCTGGTTCTTTTCCTGAAGACCCGTCTGAGGGGTGAGAGGGATCTTGGCCCCTGGCAGGAGCCAGGAAACAGAACGAGGGAATTTTGCAAGAGGAGCCTCTGGCCAGCAGGGAAACCTGATCTGGTTTTAAAAGACCAATTAGAGATCGTCAATAGGAGGAGATGGGCAGGCGCCAAGGCAAAAATTCTCCCAATAAGCTGAAAAACAACATGAAAGCACCAGAACCCAATGATCTTACAACAGAAGGACTTGAACACCCTAACACAGAAGAAGTGGAAAAAATCGACTTTATGAAAGCAATAGAGTCCCTTAAACAATATGTAAAAAACACCTTTATAGAAATGGATGAGAAGTATAACAAAAAGTTTGAAGAATTGAGTAAATACGTACATGAGACCCTGGGAAACCAAGAAAAAATGAACAAACAGGTAATGGAAACAGTTCAAGAATTGAAAACTGAAATGGAAGCAAGGAAGAAAGCACAAACTGGGGACCAGCTGGATACGGAAAATCTAGGTCAACGAGCAGAGCCTACAGAAACAAGCATAATCAATAGAATACAAGAAATAGAAGAAAGAATCTCAGATTCTGAAGACACCATAGAGAAAATAAACGCACTGATCAAAGAAAACAGCAAAGCCAACAAATTCTCATCACAAAACATTCAGGAAATATGGGACACAATAAAAAGACCAAACCTGAGAATAATAGGAATAGAAGAAG
>NW_026067905.1:5661654-5687753 GCF_014885135.2 Alexandromys fortis | reverse complement strand
AAAAGAAAAACTGAAAGAGCATATTTCATTTTATGGCATTCAGTGGGAGCTATTGTCTCATGAATGTGAATATTTCTGCATTTTCCTTCCTCAGAGTGTGGAAGGCACTTTCCACAGATCATCTAAGAAGGGATTTAGAAGTTGAAAAACTGCTTTTAAAATTGGGAGGCCTAATGACTAGGTCTATTGTTCAGACTGGTAGATCAGCTCAATCAACACTACCACATGAGAATATGGGCTTAAATGAGGGTGACGTTTTCAAGGTCTTAGCTAATCATTAAGAGATTACATTCATTTGCCTTAAAAATAATGAAAAAAGACATCAATTTTGTCATTTTTCAGAAACAAGAGGACAAGGCAATACAATGTTTAAAAATAGTAAATATATTGTGTAAAGATTTTATTCTGTAATTCTTTAGTAATTCTGTTATTCCATCCTGTGGTTTCTCACATTAATTGCGTGAAAGCATGGTCATACAAAAAGAAAAGTGGCAACAAATTAATCTACCCACAGGAAATAAACAAAAGCAAAACCATTATTTTTTTGTGAGAAATCAAGTTTAAAATAATAAGATGATCCAATCTTTTTTAGGAGGGGAATTGTATATCTGGTGTATTAGCTGAGCCTCATAAAAACTATAAAACTAAGACTTGGTGCATACCTTAATCAAATAGACGTGAAGTAGATGTTCTTCAAGAACACAATTGATTAGCTGGATCTGGAACCAGATTTTGGCATTCTAACTCCAGTGGGATGTTCATCTCACTAACCCACGTCTGATCGTGATCATGCGATCAGTTTCTATGTGTGGACCACTAAAGGTGAGAGCTTCCTAATTAAAAACCAATAACAAATTAAGCAAATGAAAGGCAAACTGTCCAGTAGTCACTAAGCACCTTCAGCTTCTGAGACTATGTGCTTCTCCAGATCTTTCTTGTTCCCATGTCCCCTCCAGCTTCTCTTCGTATTTCTTTCTATTCTAGTCAACTTTCATGAGAAATTAGGACTATAATTCAGTTTCCCATAATTCCATTTTTATGTTCACATCTAGGACATCATCAACAATGTTCCTTTCTATGCCTATAATCGGTCCCATGTTCCTTACTCCAATGGTAACTTTTCAGCTCTCATGATATTTGATTTGTAGCAATAATTAACATAATAGGAGATTAGAAATTTCTTCTTTGACATTATCATCTTTTGTACCTGATATATCAAAGTTCTCCTTTTTGACCCCCTTTCCTTGTTATTTCTCATCAGTTCAGTCTCACAATGTTGGAAAGTCTTAAAAGTTCGGGCTAATAACATTTCTCTTTCCATCTACATATATTTCTTTCTTTTTTTTTTCTGATTTCACAGTGTTTGCAATACCAGGCATTGAACCCAGGACCTTGTGTGTGCAAAGCAACCATGCCATCTATGAGTATTCTGCTAAACCTTTACTGTAACAGTTTAAAGGATTTATTTTCAGCTTTTAATTTTGATTTTTATTTGTTTTGTTTTGGTTGTGTGTGTGTGTGTGTGTGTGTGTGTGTGTGTGTGTGTGTGTGTGCAGGTGTCAATGCAGATGTGGGAAGAATCCAGAAGACAGTGCACAAGTCCCTCAAGCTGGAGTTATAGGTAGCTGTGAGATGCACAATGTAGGTCTTGGCAAGGGAAGTCAGAGCCTCTGAGAAAGCAATCCATGCTCTTAAATACTGATCTATTTTTGGCCCCTAAGAATGATAGTTGTAAGTGGCATCTGCTTACTAATTATTTAACATCTAGAGTTAAGTATGCAGCTAAAGGGCCAGGAACCAGGGACTGGATATCCCAGAGAAGTAAGATAGAACTAAAATCAACCGGAAAAAGTCAATGAAATAAAATGATTCTTGATGATACCCTGCTATACCCAAAGACCTGAGCCTAGCATAACTGTCATCAGAGAGGCTTCAGCCAGCAACTGATTGGAGCAGATGCAGAGACCCACAGCTAAACATTAGACAGAGATTGGAGAGTCCCATAGAAGAGGATTTTAGGGGCCAGAGGGCTGGAGCACACCACAAGTAAACGTCCCACAGAACTAACTAACCTGGGCTCATAGGGACTCACTGAGACTGAAGCAACAATCAGGGAACCTGCATGGGCCCCTTGGTGTTCTTGTGGGCCTACTAACAGTGGGAGAAGAGGTTGTATCTGACTTTTTTTTTCATCTGTTTTTGGGACCCTGTTCCACCTACTGGGTTGTCTTATCCAATCTTAACATGAAGGGATATGCCTAGTCTTATCATAACTTCATATGCCAGGTATAGTTGATACTCCTGGAAAGTCTCCTTTTTCTTCTGAAGGGAAAGGAGAAGTGGATATGAGGGAGAGGGAATGGGGAGAAGGAATTAGAAGGAGAGGAGAGGGGAGAACCTGCCTTTGGGATTATAGGAGAGAAAAGTAAATAATCAATAAATCAATCAATAAACCCACTTTTTAAAAAATGAGAGAGAAAAGAAGAGATGTGTACTTCATGTTTAAGGACAATACCAGCCCAGGTTGGTAGTCACTTCTCTTACATGTGTTCTATAAAGCTAAAAAAAGGAAAAAAAAACAAAAACCATTCACGTTTCAAAAGTTACATGTCCCACAGCCTCATCTTCTACACAGCTGGATATACTCAAATGACTGTTTGCACTGCAGCGGTTTCAGATACCTTGGTTGCCTGAAACACAAAAAGACTCAGTTTCCCCACTGGGGTACCTTAGAGCAGCAAGAGCTGGCAGGGACGAAGAACAGTAGAGAAGTGTCTGCTAAGGTTCCCTCCCTCCCTCCCTCCCTCCCTCCCTCCCTCCCTCCCTCCCTCCCTCCCTCCCTCCCTCCCTCCCTCTTTCCCTTCCTTCCTTCCAAAATTGGATTTCCCTGTACAGTAGGGCTGTCCTGGAATTAAGTCTACATACCATGCCTGCTTGCTTCAAACTCAGAAATCCTCCTACCTTTATTTCCCAAGTGCTGGAACTATGAGAATAAAGGTATGTGCTACCATATCCTGCTAGATGCTGCTTAATAGAATGGCAATTGGCCAAGTGTAGGCTAATGGCAGAGCAACTCACTGAGTTCCTGAAGGAAAGCCCACCAGGCCAAAGATTTTTCTTTTTAAAGCACACACACACACACACACACACACACACACACACACACACACACACACGTGTGTCTGCACAGGGTGGGAAGGTGACATATCTGTCTATCCAGTATTGAAAGTTAAAAAATAAATTTTCGTCACTTTAGCTTCAGAATTGTTTTTATAGCTTGCAAGGGTATCTATGGCCAGCAAGATGACTCAGTGGGTAGAGGCACTTGCCACCAAACCTGACAACCAGAATTTTCTCAGGAATCACATGGTAGAAGAGAAAACCGAGATAGATAGAGAGAGACAGAGAGACAGAGAGACAGAGAGAGAGACAGAGAGAGACGTGTGCAAGTTACATTACCTACTGAAAGCAAATTGAGATATATCCTGATCATTTATCTAATAATTATATAGTTCAGTATGATGTATAGTATTCTTAATAACTTGAGTTTTATGTAAAGATGCGGGGTTCTTCTTAAAGATTTGTTACTTTTTAAGTTAATTATAATTTTTGTGTCTGTTTGCAGATATGTGCACATGAATGCAGGTGTCTGTGGAGGCCGGAAGAGGGTAACAGATCTTCTTCAGCTTGAGTTACAGGTGGTTGTTAGCCACCCAGCATTCATGGGTTTATGGGTTCTGGGAAACAAACTTGGGGCCTCCTCTGGAAGAGCAGGGAGTGCTCTTAACTGCTGAGCAGTCTCTCCTGCAGCTGGAGTGAACGTCAGATCTCTGCCTGGATTCATAAGATGCCTGCCATGTAAACAACCATGTTATTCTCCTTTAGAAACAAGGCTGAGTAATAAACAGTTGCCTGGCTACATTAGTAAACTGTTTCCGAGTATTTCAGAGAAGTTTCCTAAGAGGAAACAATCTTGACATTTCTTGATTCCAATTTGATGTTAAGAATGAAAGTACAATCTTGTTGGGAAGCAGTTTTACTTTATAATTTTTGAGGACTATGCAATAGAGTTTAAGAAACATTCTCCAATGTATGCAGAGTCGTTAAGATGAATAGGAAATTTCCTTGGTGAAATTATCATAAACTATGTATAGGCTGTCTTATATTATTAATTCACCATGGCATTTTTTAATTAAAGGAAATATAACTATAGGGGTCTTTCACAAATATTTAGCCATCACCAACTGATGGAACAAGAAGAATAAGCCAGAAGTTAGTACCGGGATTCATGGTAGGAACCACACAACTCAGCCCATGTTGCTAAGTGCTTAAGGTTGACATAGGGCAGCTGTGTGCTGCAGCAGTCACATTCCAAAGTGATTTTTCTGCAATCAGAATTTCATTCATTACCCAATTTTATGCAACTGCCCTGGCATTTGAAATATGTTTCAAGGTAGACTCCCCCAGGGCTTTTCCCCTCCCATAATAACTGATCTGCAGTGCCCAAAGATAGATCTAAATATCTTCGGTGCAAATTACTTGAGGCCTGTGGAGCATGATTCTCTGTCATCTTCATCACATTTCACACCTACAGAACTGATAACAGATTAATATCTAGGCTGAAAATATTTCATCAGTGTCTCTAGCTAAGGCATCTTGCATTATTTTATCTGTAAGGCACAACTAAAATTAGGAGGGGGCACAGAAAGAGAAAAATATCATTTGCACTCAGAGCAGAGGTATGTATATCTATAAGCAAAAGCATTTCTTTTAGCATTATGAGAAAGGCAACAACGCTGGTCCTGGCAAAGTTCTCGGCTCCGATTATGTATACCCTTTTATTCAATCATTGTATCGCTCCTTGTCTGACATTTGGTCAATAGTGCAATCTACCACCGATCAGAATAAAACAGCCACCCAGAGCACCTTGGAATTTCATTAGTTTCCTTTCAATGCAGTCCTTGTAAGTAGGTGTTTATTTGGAAACACAAATTTAAAGTTCAATTTGGTGCCCTGTCAATATTAGTAAAAAGTCAAGGATCTTAGACTTACTGTAAACCTGATTTTTTTCTTTTCTATTTATTTGCTTAGAAGAAGAAAAGTTGAGGGAGAAGCAGTAAAGACATAGAGGGAAATAATTTAAAATGAAAATAATTTAGAAAATGACAGAGGTAAAATCTGATGATACAGAAAAGTTATTATTTCTATATCTGGGCAATATATTTAAAACTGGAAAATACATATAAAGAAACATTTTAGGCATCCTTTCAATGTCTACAGTAGTAAAAGATATACTGAAAGTGAAAATAGGCCATAAGTAGTTGGATTACCATAGAATGTTTTTAACTGTGTGTGCATGCCATGAAGTGTTAAAGATATGTGTATGTTTTGTCTGAATTTAGTGTGAATAGTAGCCACATTTCAGCTGTCATCAGAGTAAGATTTAGCTGTTGGTCTTACTTGTTTAAAACTATTTTCCCTTTATATATTCTTTTCTAATTTATCCGTTTGATCATTTAAAGTTTATTCTGTGCTAACACCATTATATGGTTTTAGAATAATTTTAAGGGTTTATATATTTATTAAATACTTATCTATTCTACTTGATGTGTATGAATGTTTACCTGAATATATGTATATGTACCTCCTGCATGCAATGCCCAAAGGCAGCCCTTTGGTGCTGGATTCCTGAAACTGGAGTTGCAGATGGTTAGCAAGCATGTGGGTGCAGAATCCAGGCCCTCTGCAATAACAGTAAGCACTCTTAATCACTGGTCCATCTCTGTAGGCCAAGGAATGATTTTAATTTGATTTATTATAGGAATAAGTTAATTTATCAGTAACATAAGATAAGAATGTTTTCATTTATTAATTAAAACAATTCACATCTGCTAAGTTAATTCTGATTTCATAGTTTAGCATAATGTATCGAAAGAATATGACCAAGACATTATCAATATGTCATATGTAGCCATAAAATGATATTTGGTTTTGGATTAGAAGAAATCTCCATAAACTCATAAAAAGGACCAAGACACCTGGTACAGTGATAAAACTGTTTTGTTTGTTTGTTTTTAATAAAACAGTTTCATTGTATCGTCAAAGCACACATCAAGCGACTCTTCCTCCATCAGGCTGACAGAAACATTCATAGTCTCTTCTTGGGCCTTTTCCTATTTTGCTTTTAGGATCAGTCTTCAGAAAAACCAGCTAAGCCAGACAAATATTATTGGATAGTTTGCTTTCAACACAATAATGACATGGGGTGCTGCAACTGGAGTGATAATTTCATTAATTTAATAGTTTTTGATTTTATGTGTAGTAGGGGTTTTTCCCATACAAATGTCTGTGTACCAATATATCTAGCCCATGGAGGCCTCGGCAGGGCATTGTTTCTCTAGGACTGGGGTTACAGATAGTTATGAACTGAGATTGGGTGCTGGGAATAGAACCAGGATCTTCTGCAAGAGCAACCAGTGCTCTTAATCACTGAGCTGCTTTTCCAGCCTATGAATTCAGTTTTGAAGTTTGTAAATAATGAGAAACACATTAGGACATTAAAATGCTAATCCCTAAACTACTTATATGCATTTCATAATATTGCTTTGGGGATTTATATTTTATATGAATTTTTACCTTTTTGTGGTTTCAGTCATCAGTAGTAATTATAATGCTAATTAGTATTTTATTGTGCCCTTACTGTTTTCTAGGTACTATTTATTTGAAGTCATTTATGTATATTAGCTCATTTATTCTCACAGCAAATTTTATGAGGTAGCTGCTGTTATTCTTAGTCCTGTTTTGTGTACAGAAGAATAATGCACACAGATACCCAAGGCAGCGCAGACTTTGCATGCGGATGTTAGTGTTTGCAAGTGCGGGCTTTGTGTGTGTGTATGTGTATGTGTGCGTGTGTGCGTGTGTGCGTGTGTGTGTGTGTGTGTGTGTGTACATGAAGGACAACTGTTGATGTTAGCTGTCTTCCTGATCTCTCTCTTCTTTATTTACCAAGGAGAGGTCTCTCTCTGAAACTGTAGCTAATATAGCTAGCCACCTTGCCCCAGGGATTCCCCTGTTGCTGCCTCCTGAGTGCTGGGATTACGGGCAGGCCACTGTGCCCCTCTTAAATTTTTGAAGCATTATTCATCTGAAATAAACATAGTGCAACAAGTATAGTGACTGAATTTCAGTTTCGGACGAGGAAGAAGCCTCTGTCGAAGTCTGAATGAAACAGGGCTGCAAAACAGATATTTATGAAAATTGAAATTCAGTATTACATTTGCTTCCTTCCTCCTACAGTCCACTGGACTACTAAGGGATGTTCAATAATATACAGAAACAGCATCTGTTTCTCTTACTTTCTCTATCTTGCAAATGGTTCTGATGAACTGTCACTCACAAACCCTAGTTCATATACATAGCAGGAGACAGTGATAAAACAGTGGGAACTCAGTTGTTAAATAGAATATTTCACTTCGGGGAAAAAAAGGGGATTAGGCTGAGGTAGACACCCAAATATGGTAGAAAACTTCTTAGCGAATTGAGAAAAAGTTGAGATTGAAGAAGCTTCTCTTTGCCATGATAATTGATTCAAAATTTTGGGAAGCAATATAAGAAAGGAATGGGAGGTCATGTGATAGTGACATGAAGCTAGGATGCCTGAGAAAATGTCACGTTGATTAGAAATGGAGAGAGGTGGTCGTATGTGCTATGACACAGCAGAGCCTCTAGGTCCACCCTGCTGGTGGTTCTCTAGGTCCACCCTGTTGATGGTCCTCTTGGTCCACCCTGCTGGTGGTCCTCTTGGTCCACCCTGCTGGTCGTCCTTTTGGTCCTCTAAGTCCTCTAGGTACATCCTGCTGGTGGTTCTCTAGGTCTTCTAGGTCCACCCTGCTGGTGGTCCTCTAGGTCCACCCTGCTGATGGTACTCTAGGTTCTCTCGACCCATGGGGAGATTCTATTTTCCCTGCTGCAGCCACTTTGACCCCCCTCTCTCATTCTCATCTGAGATGTCAGCAGTGTGAGGTCTTTAGAAGCATAATGTATTCAATTCATTTCCATACATCCCACCCACTGTTTACGAACTCATCATATTTGATTCAATTTCCAGAACTTTCTGTGGCACTGCATGCCTTTGTCCCCTAGTGTATATGTTCTCAGAGTGTGAGAGAGGGCATATGGAATCACACTTCTCATCTCATAATCGATGAGAAGATGGGAGGCTTTTCCCAAAAATGCTACTACATAGCAAGGATGTTTACTCCTGACACTTCTATTCAACTTAATGCTGGAAAATGGAGCTAAAAGAGATAGACAAAAAAAAGAGAGAATATTTTAAAAAATACAAATTAGGAAACAAGAAATAAAGTTCTCTCTGTATATAGAGCACACACAGTCATATATTCATAGAGAAAATCTTAAAGACTCAACAAAAAATACCTGTGGAAGCCAATGAGTTCAACAAAGCCGTGTGATACAAAATCAGCTTATAAAAGATCAGGTGTGGAGGTGCCTGTTGTAATTCTAACATGTATGAGACTGAGGCAGGGGGATAGCAAGCAAGCTTAGGGTCAATTTGGAATACATTACAAGCCCCTGTCTCAAGAAATTATGAATTTAAAAAGAGCAGAAATTGTCAATGATGTCTATATATACATCTAAAACTTATCCACAAAGGATCTAAGAAAATAATATCAATAAGACAATAACATAAAGAATAAGTATTTAATTATAGATCTAACAAAAATGTAGACTAAAATGCACAAATTATAGAAAGAGGTTAAGGATACCTAAAGAAGTGGGAATGCATTCTTATTTATGGATTGTAAGAACTAATATTATTGAAAAGGGTCACAGTGTCCGAAGTGATTTACATACATAATATAATCTCTATTAAATTCAAATGATTCTTCTTTAGAAACAGGGGATCATCTTAGAATACAGAATAACAAAATACCCCAATTAGTAAAACTGTTTTGAATGAATGGGACTGGAAGCATAACACTTCCTGATTTCAAGATAATCACAAAGCTACTGTAGCACAAACAAAATGGTATGAAAGCAAGTAAATGGATTAACATGAAAATATTTTGTGCAGAACTAGATACAAGTATTTCTAATCAATCCATCTTCAATAACGGCGCCAAGGGCACACATTGGGAATGCTGTTGGGATAACTGAACATTTATTTACAGAAGAGTGAATTCTCACATTTTCTAAAACTATGTACAAAAATAATCTCAAGTGGGAGAAAATATTTCTACTTGAGGATCTTAATTATGAAATTACTAAATAAAAAAGAATGGGTTTCTTATAATTGATCTGGAAAGATATTCTATTGGATGTGACGCAGAAAGCCCCACTAATAAAAGCAAAAATAAACAAATGGAGAATCCATTAAACTAAAAAGTTTATGCAAAATAGAGTGGAAGTCAGGTTACTGAATGGGAGAAAATGCTGTGAACCATGGATGCAGTAAGGAGTGTGTATGCAAACGCATAAGAACACAGTACAGCTCATTGACAAAATAGCAATAATCTGATGCATGCAAGTGACAAAGACCTCAACAAGTGTATAAGACACATTTATTCATTCTGCATACTAAGACCTGGAGTCTGAGCCTTACAGTGCTTTTAGTGACTCATGAATATGTGCCAATTCTCAATTAAGAACAATGTTGACTTCTAAATCAAAATATTTTACTATGCCACATTAATGTATTATCATTAATGTTATATCAATGGAGTAATAACATGCAGTGTTATATGATATATATATAACACATAATATATAATATTATGTTTTATGGGTGGGACTTATGTAGCCAAGTGTATATGGGCAAATGGAAGCCACAGCACAGTGACATTTCTGGAGATTAAGGACTCAAAGTGAAAATCAATTCATTGAAAGTAAATAAAAGGCAAAAAAGACTGTTTTAAGACAATGGATCCCAATATTCCTCCTTCCCTAAGCATACACATTCACAAGCATTGCACACTGATGAGCCTGCATAGAGCTATGTGGCATAAATACTACATTCTCATTGAATACGTGCTAGACATACATCCCAGACAGCAGGACTATGGTAGAATGACACCCACGTTGGGATGATAAGAAGTGTGCCATCCAGTCATGGTTTCTCATACACAGTATATATGATCACTCTTTCTTATTCATAAGTGCTAATTTATGGGATTAAGTAAAATTTAACAAAAAGATATTAGCTTTTATAGTTCATTTTCTTTGATAAGATACAGCATTACACTGGAGCATTAAAAGTGACTATGAGAGTGAGAACACTCACCATTCTTCCAGAGACCCAAGTTTTGTTCCTAGCATCCATGTCGGTGTCATAATCTCCTGTAACTCCAGATCCAGGATATCTGATGCCCTCTTCTGGCCTCCACAAGTATATGCACTTGCGTATACATACCCAGAGAGAGACACGCATATGCACATCAAATAAATCTTTTAAAAGAGAAATAGATTTACAATTTTTTGAAAGAGGAAAACGAAATTACTGAAGAACGGTTCTTAAAATGATTTTAAGTACCAACAAGAGTTATAAAAGAATGTGGAGTTCACCAGAGAATACTAAATATAAAATTAAATGGATTTTCATCAGTTCTGAAGAGTCAGAGCCTTCCTACACACTCACCATATAATTCTCAGGCCTTTACATCAAGTGATTAAGGGAATCAGGGGTGTGAAATACACGCTTAGTCTCTGGGTCCCAACTTTATCGGTGGTTTTTATGAAATCTAGTATGATTTTTACACATGATTCATATTTCTCCCAACCAATCTTTTTTTAGTTTTCTATATTAGATTCATCCTCTGTCAAACATCACAGAATTGCCTTCAATCTTGCTCCTGAGATGATATAGTATTTAAAACTTGTCTAAAATTAGGCATATCAGAAATGAGTCCTTTTTAGAGATTTCTAAACTGTGCTCCTTTTATTCTTTGACAAACTTCACTGAAGGAATGACTGCAGTTCTCTAACTCTGTAAATAATAGAGTTGACTGTGTGTTTGAGAAGGTTGACAGTTTCACTTAGCGAGTTCACCCTGAATTCCCCAAACAAACCTCACTGAACAGTTGGCTGACAATCGTTGAGATGACAATAGAAATAATTTCAAGGAGTAACCAAAACAGATTTAAGCTAGCTCACACAACAATGGAGCTTTCCTCTTTTAAACGACACAAAAGGTGAAGCAATTTAGGAGGGAGGCAGCATGCCCATTAGTCTCTGCACACACTCGTGGCCTGCTGCAGCAAGGTATTTACAAAAACCCAGCTACGGTGCAGGCTTTGTCCTAAGCAGCAGGTGCAGCTATTAGGCAGGAAACATTCAAATATAACGTGGCCTTGAGGGGAAAACATAAATAGACAGTTTTCCTTCCCTTCCGTTACAAATGCCTAACACTAGTGTGATAATTTAATAACTCAATTTCATTTGCCAGGAAAAATTAGCCATTATTTGAAGTCTTGAAACCACTAACTCTAAATGCTTGCAAGTGATCAAATTATTGGGTTGTCTATTCACTTAGAGGAAATTTCCTCTTTTGTCTTCTATTCCTCTTGTGCTATGTCTCCCTTTAGGTATGCAGCAGAATGTGTGTTTAATCGGGGTGGTGTCAGCTGTACATTTCCCTTTTCCTGGGTAAGCTATGGCTGTTACGGAAAAGCTTTGCTGTTGGACTCACAGCTAACTAGCATTTCCCTCTGGATGTGGAATCCCTGTGTGAGGGCAACATGGAGGGTCCTTTTTTTCTGTTTGTTTTTCCTTTTTCCCCTATTTTCACACATGCGAATAGAGTGTGCACACGTATCTGTAAATGTCCTGTGTGTGGGAGTGTATGCATGTGTGCTCATGTGAAGACCCTGGTTAGGTATACTGATGATGAGTCATCTTGGCTCACTCTTTCAGCTTCTTCTTGGAGGCACTTTCTCTCAGTCACATCCAGAGTTCACCAATTCAGCTAGAAGACTCTATCTGGGATCGTGTGCTCTGCCTTCAAGGCTGCAATTGTAGGTAGGTTGCCACACTCATCACACTTGTAGGGAATCTTACTTGGTTCTGGTGATCCCAGCTGTGCTATACCACACGTGTTTCAATTTCCGAACCTCTCTCAAGGCCACTGGCTGGTCATTTGATGGTTCCTGATGCAGAAGGATAATGAATGTTGCTAATGATTGCAAGCAGTGTGGAGGCAGACAGATGATGGGAAGGACTGTGTGCCAGGTGCCTCCCAGGAGAGAATCCAAAAAAGAAAAAAACAAAGCTTCAGAAAAGTAGAGGAAACATGAATTTAAGGAGCATTGAAAGAGTTAAGATATCACCATGGAAAGAGACAAGATACTCAAATGAGTCATGTGCAAGACTTTATAAACAGAAACATATAAGAATGACCAACTGCATTAAATGCTCAGAACTGATGCCCCCTTCCAGTTCAGTAACAGAAATAAAAGTTTTCAGAAATTGGTAAAACAGGAGCCAGGCTGCAGGGGGATGAATTGACCTAAAAAGCAAGACAAACAAACTCTCCTGTATGTTTTTGGTGTAAATGGCAGACTCAAGGCAAAGCATGTTGGGGAAAATGGGTCATAGAAAAGAAATGGGAAGATCTTCAAGACACAAAACAGATTAGTGAAAACACAAGTTAAAGAGGAAAAACAGTAACCTGCTGTTAAGTCACATTCTCCCTGTCTTGCTCCTCTCCAATTAACTACTCCCAACACAATATTTACTTACATCAGGTGTTAAAGAGACTCACCTGCTGTCATGATTGAGGACTTTGCCTACAGAGGCAGTGAGGCTTTAGGAATACCTAGAGCATTTAAAATAGAGAGTTACTGCTTTAGGGTATATACCCAAAGGATGCTCAATCATACCAGAAGGACATGTGCTCAACTGTGTTCATAGCAGCATTGTTTGTCATAGCCAGAAACTGGAAACAACATAAAAGCCCCTCAACCAAAGAGTGATTAAGGAAAATGTGGTACATTTACACAATAGAGTACAATACAGCAGGAAAAAATAATGGCATCTTGAAATTTGCAGGCAAATGGATAAATCTAGAAAACATCATATTGAGTAAGGTAGCCCAAATCCAGAAAGACATGTAAAGAACCTAGGAATCAAGAAGGGGCATGCATCTATCCTGCCTTGTTTCTGTGACAGAAATCCTAAGAGAACGCATAATGAACTGAGAATGAAGAGAGCAAATAAATACTTGGTGGGTGTCACATAGAAATGTAAAAAATTATATGTATATATACATATAAGAGTTTAATTTCATTTAGACTTTTCCAATAAATCTTGTCTTTGGAAATTTTCAACATTTGCTATTTTAGGGAAATTTTAAGCAATTTTGTACATTAATCTAATCATAAACTCAAAAATATTCTATTTATTAACACAGATGTACATGAATTTATTTTAGAAAAAAACTAATCTACAGAATAGATATTAAGAAACAACCCATGACTCTTGATCAACCTAAGTGTTTCTGCAAAAGAAACAGAAGATTACTGAGATATGAACATTTACACTTATTAGTTGTGTGTCCTACAACTAATATTGTTATTATTGTCTTTCCTTTGGTGGAGTTGCAACATTTCTGTTTATAGTTTCCCATTTCCAAATTATTGAAAGCTGAAGATTGTCTACAGGACACACACATGCCTCAGTAGTTGTACTGCGCTGTCTTCTGAATTTACATTCCACATTTGAAGAGTATGTGCAGTGCCTGAGAAGGTCAGAAAAGGGTGTGTGCTTCCACCCTGGGGTGAAGACTTCCAGATAGTTTTAAACTGCCCAACATGGGTGCTGGGAACTGAACTCTGTTCCTCTGAAAGAGTACATTGTGCTTTTAAAAGCAAAGACATCTCTCAGTTCCTTCGATCATCTTTCTGAATTGCAGTCTTTCTGAGCATACTTTCAGTTTCAGCTGAATTCATTTGCTTAATTAATTGTCTTTTAAAGAAACATTTTTTTTCCCGTTTTCCATACCAATCCCAGTTCCCACTCCCTTCCCTCCTCCTGCTTGCTCTGCCCCCATCACCCGTCCATCCATCTCGTCCTTGGAGAGGTGCCTTACTTCCCATGGACAGTCAATAAAGTCTAGCACATGGCTTGGAGGCAGGACCAAGGCACTCCTCACTATATCTAAACTGAGCAAGGTATCCCTCTAAGGGGAATGGGTTCCAAAAAAGACAGTTCAGGCAGTAGGGACAAATTCTAGTCCCACTGGCCCTGGCCCTACAGTCTGCCCCAGCTATGCTGCTATCACCCACATTGAGAGGGCCTAGTTTGGCCATATGCTGGTTCCCCAACTGTCAGACCAGAGTCAGTGAACTCCCATTAGCTCAGATAGGCTTTTTCATGGCTATTCCATCATGGTCTTGATCTCTTTGCTTATATTATTGCCGCTTCCTCTCGTTGACTGGACTTTGGTGGAGTTCAGCCCATGCTTTATTGTGGATTTCTGCATCTGCTTCCATCATTTCCTGGATGAAGGTTCTATGATGGCCATGGGGAAAGGCAGTTCAGGCACACTTTCCACTATTGCTTAGGGTCTTAGCTGGGGTCATCCTTGTGGATTCCTGGGAATTTTCCTAGTGCCAGGTTTCTTGTTAGCCCTATAATGGCTCCCTCAAACAAAATATCTCTTTCCTGGCTCTCCCTCCTTTCCTTCCCCTTCTTGACCATCCTGTTCCCTCAAGTTCTCCTTTCTCCTACCCTTCTTCCCTCCTTTCCACTTCTGCTGAATTCTTAGAGATCTCCCAAGACAACTAAAATGCTAACTGTTTCTGGAATAACTTCCCTTATCATGTTTTCATAATGTGCCCTGTACATGCCTCTGTCCATAAACCATTGTCTCTCAAAGTTTTCGTATATTGTCATGGCTTCCTCAAGGATATGAGTTTCCAAAAGGAGGGAGAATTTAAATTCCAGGGTGGACTCCAATTTCTGCATGACTTTGATTGATGTTTTAAAATGATTAGTCATTAGAATCAACAAATAGAAAGTCTTTGAGATTTTCTTTATCACGATCATTGAGTGAAGCCTTTGTGATATTCTCCACCATCTTTTCCATTTTATTAATTCAATATAGACTCTTGTAAAGTTGGAGGTTATAAACCATGTGAATTCAAAGTAACTTTGAGTAAGAGAAAGTTTATACTGTTTTACAGATTGCTTTCCGCACTATGTGATAGAGGGGTCAACTCACTTTAAAGTGTGGCTTCCTGCCCTAGTAGGCCTTTCAAACTACTGTGGCTTTCCAAGACCCAGAAGTGCAAATTCGAAGGAAAATGAATTATTAATGTCTGGCTCTTACAGCAATAGAATATTTTGGCTCAAAGAGTCATATTTCTTCCATGTTTCTTGAATTTTTTTATTAATATAAATTCCCAACCTTTTAGTGAGTGCCTTTTTTGAATCACAAATTTGATGCCACTAATAAATAGGATACCGCTATTTTTAATGAGCATGGCAGTGTTGTTGGGAAGTTTATGGGCTGATTACAATCAAAACTACAAGCCTAGAGTAACTGTCAAATGTATGAATGCAACTAACCACTTCCTATGTAGCAAAGGTAGTTTTGGGGAAACGCCAACACTGGCTTGTTTATTTCTCCTGAAAGTGGTTGTGTCTGCACGCTATCAATCTCATTCAGTATAGAAAGGCTTTATCAGATAGTACAAAGCTTCGTCAGTTATAGAGTTCTATTCTCTAAGCTATCGTTGTGTGAGATGTCAGTGTTAAATTATTTGCCTTGGTTTTAACATTGTGCCCAAATGATGGTTTGTGGTATAGTTGACACATTTAGAAAAATCTGAATTCCACTGTTAAATATAAAATCAGTTTAAATGTGTTACCTAATATGAAAGAGGATGTATGTACTAGCTGTTCTAATGTTCTTATGGTTTGATGGTAGAGATTTTTTGTTCTTGATTGTGCCATGGTCAATCCCATCTTTGAATATTTAGATGAAACAACACCCAGGATCAAATAGCCAAAGGGCAAGTAGGATTTATTTCCAAGAAGGTTTTGATTTTTTGGTGAATAAGTTTATCTGAAGTACAAATAGCAGTAGTTAAATTAGTACATGAGGTGTGTGTGTGTGTGCGCGCGCGTGCGCGCATGTGCATGCACGCAAGTGGTTATGTGTATCTGTGTACAGGCAAGAGGTCTTTCTTGACCACTCTTCATCTTATATTTCAGACAAAGTCTCTGACAAATTCAGTTAGGCTGGGTGTTTAATACACCCAAGGATCTTTATATTTGTGCTTCAGCTGCACTGAGATGGCAGATGTGAGTTGCCACTCCTAATTTTTACCTGAGTTTCTGGATTTATACTTAGGTTGTCATGCTTGCATGACAAGCATTTTATCCACTGATCCCTCTCTTTAGTCCAGTAGTTAACATTTTTAATAGGCAAAGCAATCATTAGTGATGTCTCCTCTATAAACTTGCATCACAGTTCTTATGAGACAGTCTCTCTAAAAATCATTTATTAGTCTACAAATGAAGAAAACAATTTCCAAATCATGAATCAAAAATCAAATCCAATGGCACATTCTAAAGATGACCTTGTATATTTTAAGACAAAGCCTCCATATGTATGAATTTACAGAATTACGTCCAAAAGGATAGAATTCTATATGACCCCCCACCCCGTACTCTGACCTGTGGTTTACACAGTGACAATGTGGTTATGATTGTCTTAGTGTGTCTGTCACTCATTCCCAGGAGCATCACAAAGTCCCAAGAGAAGTTTTGTGGTCAAGGGTTTTGTGAGATGTCTTCTTCCGGCTATTTTTTACCTTTATATGAGTGACATGGTTTCTGAGATGTGGCAGGCTATCACCAGTCAATTATGTCGCTTCATATAAACAGTTTAATCTTCCATTCCCATCTGGTCAGTTTATACAATGTCTGACACTATAAATTAGCTTATCAATACAAATTAAAATATATGGTTTTCTCAATGAAATATTAGGCGCTAGTGAATAAGTATAAATTATGTATCATGACCTTGGGTTTAACTATGTTCTTCCTATCTAGAAATACATGCATGAAACACATGAATGTTACCTTGGAGATAGAGAAGTATGGTCGGAGTCTTCTCTTCATTCAGTGACATATTCTCTTCTGCATATATTAACATGAACTAGTTTGTTAAATTTAGTCATACTCTCTCTGACATTTTCACATTCAACCTGTTTTGCATGCTTTCTGTATGACAGTCAGAATATTGGATGACTTTATATAAAATTTTCCAGATGGTGCGAAGAGGAAATAATTATCTCTACAGATGAGAAAACTGAAGCTTACAATGTTACAGTAATTTAACGACTATCATTAAGCTAGTTTGCTCATTTATCGTTATGCTTGTACTGATCTACCCAGAAGTTCTAAAGACATGAGCATAGAGTGATGTGTGTTACTTAGGGAAAATATGTCATAGCACTGGTTAGAGAGAAAATGTAAGGTTAAATGTTCCAGGCATGATAACTTTGGGAGGACCACATGGTAAAGACTTTTGACGAAGGAAGGCTACCAACAAGGAGTCATTCTTCCTAAACCCTACCCAAAGTTTGCTATTTGTAATCTTGAAAATTCTCTATTGTGCACATGGCTGGATTCCCTCACTGCAAATGCTGGCAATATACATAAGAAAGAACTCTAGCCCCACACATTCCTGTATCCTCATTTACCAAATATATGACATTAAACAACTTAATGATTTCAGTAAGTCAAACTCTTATAGCTAAATGATTTATGGTATTTACCTCTTTTTGGATAAAATAACTAAATAAATATTTATTGCAATGTGTATTATTCAGTAAATTCACATAAAGTGCTGCTTTCATTTTTTTTAAATTTATCCACTTTCCTTCACTTTTTTTTTTTTTTGTCAATCAAGGAGACCATTTTATGACTTTTAATCAGGCTTTCCATTTGATAGATTTGACTTTGTATTTTCATCTCACAACTACAGGCAAAAAAGAACCATGTAGTTCTTACTTTTTACTTAAACCAATCAATACAAAAATCAACGTAAAGCATTCTGGACATCATGAAGGACAGGAGGAGAGACAAGGCCTTTGTGGTCAGGGCTGTGGAATCCAAATCTGCATTTCACATCTCTTCCTTCCCTTTGACTACTTTTCTTAGCAAAGGACACAGCAATTTACCTATGAAACTATTGCCTTCCTATTTCCTACTAGTTTTTGCAAAAAAAAAATATTCTTATTTGTATGTGTCTTCTGTGCATATGCTCATAGGGATCAGAGAGGGGCATTAGATCTCCTGGTGCTGATGTTACAGATAGTTATGATCCCCTGACGTGGGTACTGGGAACCAAACCCAGGTCCTCTGCAAGAGCAGCAAGTGCTCTTAACCACTATCCATCTCTTCAGTCATCCTCATTCTCTTTACCCCAACATATGTCCTATCTTAGCCAAAAATCTCTTACAGCCTCTTCCACTTGTATTCCCTCCACACTGCTCTTCCTCAGTTTTGGTTGTGTTCACCTCTTAATCCCTTCTTATCTCCTCTACTGAGATTTAACTGAGGTAGTCTGGAGTCCAGCCCTCTTCTTGTTTTGTTCCCTTGTCCCTCCATATTCTTTACTTGATGCTGAGACTGGTTTCAGTTAGTCATGCATACTCACCCGGGTTTATATAAAATTGGCTCCTTATACAAATTCCCCAAATGATGTCTGATAGATGTTTAAAACTTCATGATAAAAGTACTGCTTTAAAATTCCATCAATTCCCCGTCTAGCCTTTGACATCTTAAAAAAACAATAAGAGTTAAAGACTGTGCTTATCTGTTTCACATGGGTGTACCTGTGTGGCATACATGCATATATTTGTTAATGTGTGTAGGTACATCTGTAGGGAGACCAGAGGTCAGTGTCAGGTGCTTTCTTTCATTACTGCTGACTTAATCTTTTGAGACAAGTTCTTTTGTAGAAATTGAAGGTCACAAATTCAGCAAGTCTATCCAGCCTAAAATTCCTGGGGGTCCTCCTGTCTTCACATTTCCCAGTTCTGGGATTATAAGTTTGTGGTTGTCCCAGGGTTAAAAAAGAAAAACATGTTTTTGCATGGGTTCTGGGAGTCCAAATCCTTTCTTTAAACTTGCATAAAACATACTTTACTGATCAAACTGGCTTCCCAAACCCAGCCTACTCCCCTCAGGTCATTCTATACTACCATTTTTTTTCAATCCTCTAATTCAATCTCAGTCATCTGAAGGGGCTCCCTACAGGTGCCATAGAATGACATGAACCTCATGAAGAGATAATAATGAAAAACTTTGTCAACCTGGATCAGAAGATATGCTACATATACTTGTTTAAGGGCTTGATATGACCTTGCCATCAGATAACACAGATCACTAAGATGTTTATCACTTCTAGTTCTCAGCTTTCTGGACTGAAGAACAGGTTTTTCATCTTTCCCACTGGAAAGACATCCGATTCTGTAGGCTGAATATTTCTGGTATCTCTGGAAATTTGTGGGCACAAGGACCTTCCTGCTATACTCCCAACAATCACCACAATGTCTCTAGCTAGACCAAATTAGCTTTATGTCATTCTTGTAGTTCCCTGCAAGAGTTTCCTATTTTCTCAAAGCTGCCTTCGTTTCCTTCAATGCCATGTATGTGAAGATTCCAGAGAAATCTTGTAAAAAGGCAAATGAATCATGTCATTTTCTTGCTTCCAACAGCTTTGCTCTTATAAAAAGAATAAATCTCTTCAGCATGGCCTGCAAGACTGGAAGGACTGACTTTGTTCCTGCCACCTTGACATTTCTTCTCTTATATCGTATGTCACACTATCCTCCCTTGTTACAGTTGCTTTGCTCATCAAGATCTTAACAATCTGATAAGATGTGGTGGTGCATAGCTACAATACAAGAACTCAAGAGGGAGAGGCTGGGGTTTCCTGTCTGTATCTAATCACAGCACTATCCTCCTACTGACTTTATTAGAGCTGATTTTCATACATAACTCCTCTTTTATTCCTTCCAGGCATGGAGGAGAATATTTGGCTTCATTTTGATGTTAAACCTTTGTTTTCTATCTTCTCTCTTGTCCTCTGTTAACCCCTTACACTGGCAAATGCCCTAGGAAGTGTCTATCTGATCAGTACTATGTGTCAAGTCAGTGACCATCTGTCTTTGGCATGTAATCAGTTATATTTCAACATCTAGCAAACTTTTATCAGAAGGAAAATGAAAATGTAAACTATACACAGCCTTGTATTTACTCTTACACTGAATAAATCTTCTAGCAAAGACATTCAATTGGAATAATCTGTTGTCATCATTCTTCCCAAAGGTGATGCTTTAATCCATGCTACTCTTAAGACTCATCCAACTCTACTACTGAGCTACAGTACTAAAACTGCCTGGTATTTGCATAAAAAAGACAGAAGGACCAATGGAACCAAATTGAAGAACCGGATATTAATCCACACACCTTCGAACACCTGATTTTTGACAAAGAAGCAAAAAATATGAAATGGAAAAAAGAAAGCATATTCAACAAATAGTGCGGACATAACTAGATATCAACTTGTAGAAGGATGAAAATAGACCACATCTGTCACCATGCACAAAACTCAAGTTCAGATGGCTCAAAGACCTCAACATAAAGCCAGCCACACTGAACCTTATAGGTGAAAAAGTGGGAAGTACACTTGAACACATTGGCACAGGAGACCACTTCCTAAATATAAGCCCAGCAGCATAGATGCTGAGAGAAACAATAAATGGGACCTCCTAAAACTGAAAAGCTTCTGTAAAGTAAAGGACACAGTCAACAGGACAAAACGACAGCCTACAGAATGGGAAAAGATCTTCACTAATTCCACATCAGATAGAGGTCTGGTCTTCAAAATTTACAAAGAACTCAAGAAATTGGTCATTGAAAGAAAAAATAATCCAATAAAAAATGGAGTACAGACCTAAACAGAGAACTCTCCACAGAGAAATTTATAATGGCTTAAAGACACTTAAGGAAATGTTCAACATCCTTAGTCATCAGATAAATTCAAGTCAAAACAACTCTGAGAGTCCATCTTACACCTGTATGAATGGCCAAGATCAAAAACACTGATGACAATTTATGCTGAAGTGGTTGTGGGGTAAAGGAAACATCCATGCATTATTGGTGGGGATGCAAGCTGGTACAGCCCCTTCAGATGTCAGTATGATGATTTCTCAGAAAATTAGCAAACAACTTTCCTCAAGACCCAGTAATACCACTTTTGGGTATATGTCCAAAGGATGCTCAATTGTGCCACAAGGACATGTGCTCAACTATGTTCATAGCAGCATTGTTTCCTGTACCTGGAAACAATCTCAATGCCCCTCGGCTGAAGAATAGATAAGGAAAATGTGGTACATTTACACAATGGAGTACTACACAGCAGAAAAAAATAATGACATCTTTAATTTTGCCAACAAATGGATGGAGCTAGAAAAACACCCTTTACAATTGTTTTTAATATTGTATTAGCATGTTTGTATCTGTGTTTGCACTCTATGTATGTTTAAATGTGTGTATACAAAGGCTGGAAGAAGATGTTGGGTGACTGTTCTTCTATTAATCTCCACTTTATTGAATGAGACAGTGTCTCTGGAAATTGTCAGCCTGGAGCTTGATCATTCTGCTTCTTCCCTGGGAGAATTACCTACTTAGTCTTATAAATGATGAGATTATTGACAGCTCCAATTTTGTCCAGTTTTTATGGAGGTTCTGAGCATTGAACTTCTGTTCAGCATGCTGACATGGAAAGTACTTTATCTACTGAGTCATCTCCCAAGCCACCATCCTGCAACTTAAAAGTAATTATATTTCATTTTTTAAGATTATGTAACCACCATTTCCAGTTTCCATTTTCTCTCTCCAAAACCTCCCACATACATATCCTTTTTTGTTTCAAAATCATGATCCCCTTTTCTCATTAATTGTGAGAGAAATACTTCTCCCCATGGAAGAGCACACCATTGGCTTTCCAATATCAAATGATCAACTCTGAAAATATGTGTGTATGTCTCTCTCTCTCTCTCTCTCTCTCTCTCTCTCTCTCTCTCTCTCTTTCTCTGAGGGTGTGTTCATGTATTTGTGCAATACCATTAAGCTTTTAACAAAAGATGTTCTCATCTCTTTTGGTGAACCCTTGGGATGTTATGACTAATAGACATATTAATACTTGGATGTCTTCTTGGGGCTAAAGAGATGGCTCAGTGGTTAAGAGCATTGTCTACTCTTCCAGGGGACCCAAGTTCAATTCCCAATACCCACATAACAGCTAACAACTGTTTCTTTTTTATTGATTTTTATTGATCTTTATTGATCTCTACATTTTTCTCTCTCCCCTCCCTGCCTCTCCCCTCCTCCTTCAGCCCTCCCCCAAGGTCTCCATAACCCCAATTTACTCAGGGGATCTTGTCTTTTTCTACTTCTCATGTAGATGAGATCTATGTAAGTCTCTCTTAGTGTCTTCATTGTTGTCTAAGTTCTCCGGAATTGTGGTTTGTAGTCAAGTTTCTTTGCTTTATGTTTAAAAACCACGTATGAATGAGTACATATGAAAATTGTCTTTCTGGGTCTGGGTTACCTCACACAAAATAATGTTTTCTAGATCCATCCATTTTTCTGCAAAATTCAAGATGTTGTTGTTTCTTTCTGCTGTGTAGTACTCCATTGTGTAAATGTACCATATTTTCCTTATTCATTTTTCGGTTGAGGAGCATTTAAGTTGTTTCCAGGTTCTGGCTATGACAGACAATGCTATTATGAACATAGCTGAGCACATGCCCTTGTAGTACGATTGAGCATTCTTTGAATATATACCCAAAAGTGGTATTACTGGGTCTTGAGGAAGGTTGTTTCCTAATTTTCTGAGAAATCACCACAACATCTGACACCTTCACACATACATGCAGGCAAAATACTAATACAAAATAAATAATTAAAAAATACTTGGATGTTGAAATAAGAGCGGCGGGGCTGCGTCCCCAACACCCCGGCTGCTTGGCTAGCTTATGCCCGAAATAACAACAACACAAACTGTATTCATTTAAGAACTGCTTGGCCCATGAACTCTAGCCCCTACAGGCTAATTCTCGCAACTGGACTAGCCCATTTCTAATGATGTGTGTAAGCACCCCTAGGTGCGATTACCGGGAAGATTCTAGCCTAAGTCCATCCTGGTGTCTCTGCTCCAGAGAGCAGAGCTGTCCGGTCTCTCCGGGAGCAGAGCAGAGTCTGACCTCACTTCCTCTTCCGCCCAGAATTCTATTCTGTTTCCTCCTCCCATCTATCTTTTAACCTATCAGGGCCAAGGAGTTCCTTTATTGCTTAACCAATGAAATGAACAGATTGATATATGACACTCCCACATCACTTGGATATCTTCTCAATGTCTAATATCAAACAAATACTTAGAAAGACACAGATCTTAGATATCATCCTAGAAAAAGCCAGCCAGGATTCCAGGCTGGAGTGGCTGGAGGAAACAGGAAAGCTTGTTTTCCCTGATACCCCAGCTCGAGAGACCTCTCCTGTCCTCTTGATGGAAAGTCACACTTAGTGTAGGATCCAAATCACACCCTAGTTACCATTCAGGTCCCTCTGAGTGCCAGTTTTCCAGCTACTTGTCTTTTATTGCTTTCTTTATTCTGCAACTAAGGTTGTTTTAAGATATTTATCACTTACTTTTTTTTAAATTGTCTATATGTAGAATTCTTTAGTGTGTTCTGGAGAACTGGACTGGGAAGTCATAGACTGCTTTAGGGGCCAGATGCCAGTCTTAGAATGTCTTTATTTCGCCATTGTTTTTAAAAAGGTAACTAAAAAAAATAAATAAATAAACCCTAACGTATTGGAATATCTCGTGCTTTCTTGCTGCTATTGGGACAAAATCCAAGCACCTCTGTTAGTGGTAGGGTCCTTTGAGATCCTCCTGGTTTAATCTCTCAGGTGACTGTTTGTAGCTCAGCTCCCACATCTTTCAGTCACCTGCTGCAGTGTTGGAAACATGTGTGCTTTCCCCCATGCTCCCCATAGTGCCTGGCACAGCTTAGGCCCTCATTACAAACTACGAATGTAGACTGTAAGGCTGGGTTGTGCTCCCTTGGATGCAGGGTGGTTGCTGGTTTATCTCTAATGATTAATCAGAGTGTGATTATATCCTGTGTTCCAGGAGCCTAGCCAGCAAACAGTTAACATCAACAATAACCTAAGCCATAGTTAATATCAACAATAGCCTAAGTCATGCCTGGGGGACTCGCATCCACAATCTTAATATTTGGGAGGTGGAAGCCAGGGTTCGGTTGAATGCCAGCTTTGCCTACACTGAGTTTGATGACAGCTTGCGTTGTAGGATATAGTATCTCACAAGTCAGCCTCGACCCCAAGAATAATCAATATAGCACAGAGTATCCAGTGAAAGATTTGACCAGTGACTTTGAGTCTCAGAGCGAAGTCTTGACCACATGTTTGCTTTTGCTCTGCTTCAGGGTTTCTTGCCGGGCTTCGTGGGCATCTGTTCAAAATATTTGCTGAAAACAAGAAACTGTCAGTTGTTGGGAAATTAACACTTACTCAATAATATTCAAGATTATTTTATCAAGGAAAAAATAGATGATAATTTGAAATAATGAAAGCAATTTTGTATTTATTTCAAACAATCCTGCAGTGATCACTCACTCTAAGTTTTTGGAAAATTTTGAATATTTTAAAAAATATTAGTGAAAGATTGTTTTCATCCTTCCTTTCCAAATGTAAAGTAGAGACGTTTCATTTTCCTGGGTAGCTGAAAATCTCTTTTCGCCATCTATTATTTTATTAAATATAAAATTTAAAGAACCTAGCATAGTAGCCATGCCCACAATCCTGGTACTCAGGAGGCTGAGGTAGAAGGATCATGAGTTTGAGGCCAGTTTGAGCTGTGTGATGAGACCCTGTCTTAAAGATATACCACTTTAATATTGAATTTTATAACTTGGTTTCCATATTCTTCAATTACCTTTGGATATACTTCATGAGAATTTTTTATTATAGTAGACCTCAAATCAATAAATAAATCTCATAGGATTTCCATGCTTATATAAGGTGACTTTTGAGGATGATATGGATTAATTTATGCTGTTGTAAACATCAAATGCTTATCAAGTTAGTTAAAGCTAATAATAGTCATTAAATACGAACATTACAGTTATTACAAAAGGAAATTGTTTAAGCACAAGAAAGTGGTTCTATAGAGATTTCTCTATGATTAATGCCAATTTTTCTTCACTGTACCTCTGTTATAGACTTTGTGTTTGTATACATGATAAATATGATGCATTTATTTTCTCTGTTATATCCAACATCCAAAGATATGAGAGATGGTTAAGGAGGCATTAGAAAAAAAAAGAGTATGTGAAATGTATTCATTCATACATCCCTATTTAATTTTCTCAAAAATGCACACTATGCTATGAAATAATTCATATCTTACAATTAAATTAAAAGAGGGTAGAAACTATGCAGCTATGGGATATGTTTTGTAAGTAGAAGCAATGTTTGCCTTTCAACTTGAATCTTGGAGGCAAGCACCCACTACTCTATTTACAAGATGCTTTTGGTATCCACCGGAATGTGTCGGGAATTGAGGATATTCAGTCAAGTGTAACTGACACCCCTACATAAAATATTGTTAGCAGAGACAACAATAGCAATATTTGATAGTATTATCTAATTGCTTTCCACTAAACCCTTAATAACCACCTCATTTGACCTTGACAGCGCTAAATACTTAATAACCACCTCATTTGATCTTGACAACACCCTAAGTGGCATGAGATTTTAGTATCTTATTTAAGCAATGAAGAAATGAACTTGAAATATCTCTTAAAATGCCAAGTGAACAAATAGGCAGGCTTTGAATCTAAGCTGTGTGTCTAAATTACTCTGAAGTTTTGTTTTTTTACAGTAGTCTTTTAAGGCACCAAGAATAATGGGAAGATTGTTACTCCAGCTGAAAGGCTTAAGATTTACAATTACAAAATTAGATGAAAAGA
>NW_026067905.1:5651654-5659154 GCF_014885135.2 Alexandromys fortis | reverse complement strand
ACTGTAATGTTGACAGAATAAATGAGAAATGTTTTTCCAGAGATCAGGAAAACCATCATGTAAAATATTTGCATGATTGATGCCTGTTGTAGGTGCCCTGACCTCCACAGAAGGCATGCAAAATATTCCAAAGGTTGGGCCACACCATGAGTTATATGTTGATAGAGAACTATCTAATATCTAAACTTATGATGAAAATGACTTCTAGAAAGAGGTACATCTGAACCCACTCTACAGACATGTGTTGTAGCAGATGTGCTACAAAGAACAATGAAGACAACCAGCTAGAACTAGAATCCCTCTAATGCATTGCCAGTCCAACCTTAAGGCTTCTTATGAAGCATCTTAGCAGTACCAGGCAATACAGACAAACCCTTGGGATAGAGTTCAGAGCAAACTTAGCATTATATATGCAGAATTCAGGTGGGCAGTGGTGGCATACACCTTTAGTTCCAGCATTTTGGAGGCGGGGCAGGTAGATCTCTGTGAGTTTGAGGCCAGGCTGGTCTACAAGAGCTAGTTTCAGGACTGCTAGGAGTACACAGAGAAACCTTGTCTTAAAAAAACAAAAACAAACAAGTTTGATTCAAACAAAATCAAAGACTAAAATATGCTAGAGGGAAGTAATGAGTCCTGAGAAGGTTGTTTGTTTGCCTTCCTTGAGGGCAGATGAGGCAGTTCTGCGAGACAAGGTTGCTCTCTATGCCCTCGCCCCCTCTTTACCCTTTATTATCCCCAGCCCTGCTCTACTTTCCAGAGAGCAGGTAAGTAGCACAGTCAAATCCCCCGACTCATCTAAAAAATCTGCCGGCCCCAGGTCCCCTGTAGTCTATTCGGTGTTTTGTGTGGTATGCCTCGTTTCCAGTAACCCAGTTAAATTAAAGGTTTGGTGAGGGCTAGACAATCTACATAATCACCCTATATGCTCATGTGTTCTTTCCTTATTCTGAAAGAATGATCTTAAATTTTTAAAAAGACCAACCATATGAATAACTTACTCCATTTCCCCGTCATGTCTATATACCTGTAAGTAATGGAATTTCTTTTTTACTATAAGTTATTAAATTATTTGATTACCAGGTTACACAGTTATTTATTAGTTAAATCCTTTCTGCACTTGAATGTAGATAAAATTGTGAACTGTTCTTGACTGGATGTTCAAGACCTGCGTATGAATATAATTTTTTGTTTTGTATGTATTGAATTATGCAGAATGCAGAGATATATATTCACTCATTATGAGCACACATAACACACATTTTTAACACACTAATAAATATGCATTCTTATAAATGGAAGCACTACGGTATATTTGAAACTTTCTCTTTTTAACTTGATAAAGGGGTATTTGGTGACCTATGGATGAGTGGATGAGTGGAGGTGTGTAGACCTTGATTACGGAAGCTGGGAACTTGAAATGAAATATAAAAACAAAGACAACTGAAGAACCTGAAAAAGAAAACATTTAAAATGGCAACAATTTAGCAATTACATGCCATCTTTTGACTTCAGAATTGGTAAAAGAGTAAGAATTTAAAAAAAATAAAAGCTCCAGAGTAGTGAGATCTCTAAGAGGTAGGAAGTCTTAGGAGTGGTAAGATTGACATAGTATGTAAAACAGATCAATGAAGAAGCAAATTATATTCATTTGTGACCTTGTCTTCATGATACTGAAAACTCACTCATTATTCATGTTAGTTGTTTATCCACTGTGAAAGCAATGGAATGCACAAATTAACCAGACTGGCAGCCTCAGAGGACTGTCTCCAACACTCAACTTGCAATGGTAATAGCCATTTGTGGAATCTGTACTAGGCACCAGGCACCATGTTCAATGCTTCGAGCACTTCGTTATTCAAGCCTTAGATAAGTCGAAGGTACATACACGTTAAGTCCCTGGTATGGATATTAGTAACAGAGACTTAGAGAGGTTGTCCAAGGTCAGGCAGCTGAAAGAGGTACATTGTGGGGCTGGTATTGATTGAAAGTCAGGTCTGTCTTGCTTAGAAACATATATCCTTTCCTTGGGTTGTGATGCCTGCCACACTCTAGACCTTCACTGAGGTATGCGTCGCTGCCCTGACTTAAATACATTCACAACATGTTGGTGGTCATTTCAACTACTGTGTCACAATGCTCATTTGTCTGTATGTTTGGCAGTCTTTTACAAGGACTCATTGTGTGCCAATTGTGAGCAAATCTGGAAGAAGAGAAGCAACATTCTTTCTTCTAAATATGTGCATTGTTAGAACTCTCCAATTGCCACATGCGTGTGGAGGCACACAAAAGCACACACATGTGTATGTATCACGCAAATAATGCAGATCCAGGAACAGGAAAGAATTCAGGAGGATTTTATAGAAAAGGTAACATTTGAATTGAACCCTGATACATGATTTCTCCATTTACCAGGCAAGAGGTCTTCAGTACAGTGGTTCAGGGAACCTTTGGTCTTGAAGCCTAGGCAGAATGAAAGGGTCTTAAGGAGGAACACTCAGAAATTGTAATGGAAATGAAGCAAAGAGGAATAAATAATGAAGGACCTTATATGCTGCCCAATTGGAGGCTCTTGTTGGTCCTTACAGCCATGGTAAATATTTAAGGAAATTGACAGAAGGATTTCCTAAATAGTTCTCTCTCTCTCTCTCTCTCTCTCTCGGTTTTCCAAGAACAGGCTTCTTTGCGAAACAGTCCTGGCTGTCCTGGAACTTGTTTTGTAGACCAGGCTAACCTCAAACTCACAGTGATTCACCTGCCTCAGCCTCCTGAGTGCTGGGATTAAAGGCGTGTGCCACCACTGCCTGATTATTTAGAAAATATATTATTTTCTAAATAGACTATGGTTTTAAGAATTAGAAGAACAAATTGTTGAAACGAGATCCAAACTAAGAGACCTCAAATGGCAAATAATCAAATATCAAAGCAGGAAAGAGGTATTTAGGAGACATACTTAATGAGATGGCATGCAAACCTGTTCTAGATAATTCTGGACTTGCTAACTAGAAGTTAGCTAAATGGTAGAGAGAGGCAGAAACTACAAAGGGAAGAGTTGTTAGGGGAAGAAAAAATTGTTTCACTCATTGTTTGAGGAATCATATTGTGGAGGAGGCTTAACAGGCAGTCCACTGGAGGCACGGCCTATTTAAATATTGGTAGTCCAGGAGTCAGAGAGCTCAAACAAGAACCAGAAGTATATACCACATTCCATCATCTACCCCATGATCCACTTCTGCTAGTTGGATCACAGTCGAGGAGCTTCCACACACAGACCCACGGTCTCCCTCAGACAGTGCTATCACCTTGAAAACAAGTGTTCAAACACATTAAACTGTACAGGACATTTCATATGCAATCATAAAGCATGGGGGACACCATATAGAATAGAATGGGCCTGGAATACATTTTTATGGAAGAAGCATAATGAGCCTTAGTGACCAGGAAGAATATGTTTCTAGAAATGGAACTTTTAAGGTATGATATGAACAGACAGAAAGTTTAAGCAGTGGGTATAGAGAACAAGAAAATACACACCAGAAAGGAAAGGCAGAATTTGCCAAGTGTCTCTGGTGGAAACATCTTCAGATATTTTGAAGAGTTAGGAAAACAAACAAAAATGTGGGGGTGATTCACTGTGAGTGATGGTGAGGGTGGAGAGGACACTGATGTCATAGGGCCTGGTAAGCTATTATAGGAAATTCATTTTTTTTTTATTCAAAAAGTAAGGCAAGACCATTGAAAAGTGGTACAATCAGATCTCTGTTTAACGGTCATTTTGTTATCATCTAGTAGGAATCAGTAAAAAGAGGAAAACATAATAGAAGGTATTCTGGATGAGAGAGGAAATGTTTGTGTTTAAGCATAAGTTAGTGTCAGTTTTAAGACAGAAATGGTGTCCTGGGCTTAGAAGCTGCCGGATATCACTGACAACCTAAAAAGAAAAATGATGGAGATAGAGGAACTGATGTTAACGCCTGGATTTGGGGGAATTTATTAGGGTAAGGACCACTTAATGGGGCATGGGATACATTGGAGTAGAAATCAAGGTTAGGTTGGTTATGGCTAAATGCAAAGAGGAAGCTGACTAACGAGATGGGTCTGTGCTTTTCCTGTGGGGCAGAAAGCAAAGCCCCCTTCCAATGATGTGGTGAGAAAGGCAGGTTTCTACTGTAATTCACAAATAAACAGTAGAGAGAGAAGTAAGAATGATACTTGTGAATGCATAAAGATATGAGCAGGTCAATATCAAACTTTACAGATGTATAGATGCTTTCCAGTATTGGTCCATTTGATTAAATCCTCCGAGCATACCTCAAGTGCCGTGAGGTCTTCAGGAGACAAGGAAGGGAGACTTATTTTGGATAAGGAGGTAAGATGACAATTAAAAAATTAGGGGAGGTGTCCTGAGCCAAGGACGAAAAAAAAAAAAATCCGAGAAAAAGGAAAGACTGAGGAAAATGAGGGTGTTTTAGGGCAGTCAACCTAAAGAAATGTTTCTACCATTGTCACTATCTGCGTGTCCAAGGGACTGGGGACACTAAACTGTTGAGATAGAAAGGACAAAGCATATGCAGGGACTCAGATTCTCATTGTGGGTGATGAGAGTTGAGCTTCTAAGACCTAGTCAATGGGGGCATAAGACAACAGTTACTTTTCTCTCTGCCCAAGTCCTGCGTTATATGCATGACCTTCAGCTACTTCTTAGACTCTGCATGGAGTTTCCCCAATACCTAAAAGAAGAGCTCTGGATTAAGGTCTAGGTGGAGCATCAGGATTTTGACAATAAACTGAAGGAATAGGTAAATGTCTCACATATCCAAACACAGAGATGCATCATCATTTCTGGGAGAATTTACTGGCTTGGATCTCACATTGATCTTCCTTCCATCCTCAGCTGAAAGCCTCTGCTATTGAAAAGCGACTGGCTATGCTGGTAGATTTTCCAGCTGAAACAGGTTTTGTTATTTGCCTAGAAAAAAAATTGCAATGGTGTGTACACAAACATAGAGACTTACCCTCTGTGTTTCTATGCAGGCAGAGTCTATGCCCTTTGAACCCTGAAGAGATAACTTCTGTCAACTGAGCAGGATTCATTTTAACTACTGACCAATTTGATGAACTCATGAAAGCTAGGGCAAAACATTGGACCGACAGACCATTCAGCTGACCATCAAACACTGTAGTTAACAAGCCTTGCGTAAAGCGTCCATCAATACAAACAAAGCACAGTCAACACTGATGGTGTAGTTTATACATTTTATTTAGGAGATGGAACTCTGACATCCTGGATGTCTCCTACAAGCAAGTTTAAATGTCATGGTCCTACCATGGAGGGACTGTTATGACTGGATCCTGGATAACAGACACCAGGATGGGGGAAGGCTGCATTTCTAAGCCTCCTTTGTAGGACGCTTGGTTTTCATGTTTAGGGTATTATGTAATCTTCATGTTTAGGGTATTATGTAAAAGTAACATTGTAGAGCGTCCCACATAGAGAATAATGCACAGTGGGCACTTAGGAGACACCCTCTAACCTCCTCCTCTTTCCCCACTCTGTGTCATATATTCACACACACTGAAATTGCTAATGTCTCAGCCCATTTCTTCGTATTAGCATGTTTCAGAAACGTGTTATGGTTGACATAGTATGTTGCTAACTAGTATCTATATTATAGTGATGAATGGTAGCATACATATGTATGTACACATGCATAAGCACGCAAGTGTGGGCTAAGCAGAGCTCATATTTCCTCATTACGGTTCTGAGCTCTGAGATGGTGAAGTGCTGTGGAAATCTAAGGCAGTAATCTAAGAGAGATCCCTACTTGTCTTCTCATGGTTTTCTTGTTTGTTTGTATCATATGACCTAGATTTGTGGCTGTTTTCTGTCGTTATATGCCTTTTATGAAAAGCTTCCGGCTAAAAATATCTTTAACGGGACCATAATACAACTATTTATTTTAGGTGAATCTGAGTTCAGAGCTTATCAGCAAACAAACTCCTCTCTTTTATTCTATGCTCTGTTTAAGAACATGCAAGTCAATTTCTTTAATTTGGATTTTTATCCTACATATGTGAAATTTGGTTCTCAAACACATCTTTCTAAATTTCTGGTTTGTAAAATTGATAATTTCTCAGGTATTTAAAAGTGGTGAAGGCTGTGGTGTTGTCAGAAAGATAGAAGTTAGTGTCACCTAGGAGATATGTATCTGGATATGTCTGAGGGTATTATTATCCTATGTTAGTTGAGATGATCCAACCAACTGATCATGGATGGCACCGTTGCCATGGATGTGTAAGAGGAGAAAGCTACATTGCGTTCTGCTTCTTGACTAAGGATTCAAGGTGACCAACTCTCTCAAACTCTTGCCACTGTGGTTTCCACACTAGAGTGAACTATAACATGAAATTGTGAGATAAACAAACCCATTCTTCCTTAAGTTGCTTTGTAAAGCTATTTTATCAATGCAGGAAGAAGTGGAACTAAGAAAGTGATGGATAAAATAAGCATGGAGAATCTAGAAAGATATTTGAATACTGATTAAAAATATGGACCCAAACAGCTTGGCTAGATAAGAGCTACTTAGTGAATAATGTTTTATTTTAATGTCTTCATTGATTAGCTTAAAATTTTTAAAATAGGTTAATGGTCAGTAATTATTGTAGTTGCATTTCATTTGAGTATATTCCAAGAGTTCAGTGGGTTCCAGGAATCATGGATAATAATAAATTTTTTATATGACATGCAGAAAAATTTTCCAATGCATACAGGCATATGATAAAGGTTAATTCATAAACTCATTATGTTTAGATTTTTAGCATTGCTTAGTGAGTGAACTTCTCTGTACCTTTATTAGCCAGGAAAATCCTATAATTGTGTGTATTTTGAGAACTACACATTGCCATCTGTTGCTATGAAACTAGACATTTTGCCAAATGCATACATTAAAAATGACTTTAAGAATCTTACTCTAAAGTTACTCCAGCTGCAGTTTTACTGTCTCCGTGTTAAGTCAACTGCAGCTAACCATGGTCTGAAATATGAATGGGAAAAAATCTCAGAATAGACAATTCTTAATTCTTTTGTGACATTTTGAATGGCAGGATGAACAGGGGTGCATCCTGCTTCATATACAGACACAAATATTTGTCCAGCCATCCACCCTGCATATACCACCCACCCATCAGACTTTTCCCATTATCATGGCATTGTCTTACTTTACTTACTAACAGTTCTGATACTCAAAGGGGAAGCAACAGACTGTTATTTAACTGAAAAGGTGAAAACTCTTGACTCGATAAAGAACAAAAATTGTGTGCTACGTCTGTGACTCATGGCAATAAGGAAACAAATCCCAAATATTTGAGAGAGTTAATAATACACTTTTATTAAAAAATTTAATTTTAACACAGTCTCAAAGAATCTGTATCTCCCAGGACATAAATTGTTGACACTTGTACCTGTAGTTTCCTTCTCCCCTCCCTCCCTCCCTCCTTCCTTCC
>NW_026067905.1:5593147-5651569 GCF_014885135.2 Alexandromys fortis | reverse complement strand
TTCCTTCCTTCCTTCCTTCCTTCCTTCCTTCCTTCCTTCCTTCCTTCCTTCCTGTTTTCCATTTTTGTCCCTCCTGTCCCTCCTTCATCCCTCTCTTCCCTCTACCCTTTCTTCCCTCCTTTTGTTTCATTCTTTTAGATACATCCATTGTATGTCTATTTTGTTCAGGTTCCTTAGTGTACAGAAACTTCAGGATTTAATGTGGTAGAAAAAGAATATATTCAGTCATTAATATTTCTATGGTATTTAGGAGCCTAGATAGTCCTAAATGATGAAATGAGACAATCCCGGGTTTTGATAAGAACCGTGACTAAAACAAGGTATGGTGGATTATGTCTGTAATGCCAACACTGATGAGACCAAGGCAGGAAGATTGTTATAAATCTGAGGCCAGCCTGGGCTACATAATGATGGGTTCAGGGCACCTGATCTACAGTGTAAGACCCAATCTCAATAAACAAGCAAAGCCACAAAGAGTTTTGGATAGGACTACATGCAGCTATGGCAGAGGGGGCCATGTTCCCTCTGCTATGACAGAGAGGGTCAAGCTCTCTAACCTAAAGAGAAGGACAACTACAGCCCTACAGAAGTTGATGGATGTGGGACATGAACTGAGCTTTACAGGCAAAAAAAAAAAAAAAAAAAAAAAAAACAGAGCAAAGAAGAAGCTAGTGAATTTGGATGATGATGTTTTCATAACACTTTCATATGTGTAATTTACAGAAAGATATACTTTTATATATAATGTAATTATATGTACATTTTATACTATAAAATGATGATACACTTCTACATCATATCAGCAATGTAAAATATGATAGTTTTTAGAAGAATCAGTAAAAAAAAACACCTGAGTTTGAGGCAGGATAATTGTGTCTGTGTCTCTATTGTTCTATTTTTGTTTTCCCTTTTGCCTTTCCATTCTCTTCCTTTTGTGGCTTTTGGTGAGCACTTACCACGTCAGGCACAAGGCCATATTTTGAAGAGAGAAAATTTGAGTAAGATGTTTTTCCTGGTGTCAAGGAGTTCAGAATCTGTAGAATCCATGTACAGTGGCATATACCTGATTTTAGGTCTTTTGACAGAGGCCAGTGAACGAAAGATTACTGTGGGTGAAGTAACTTTGACCATTGTATAACTTAAGTATAAATAAATAAATAAGCCCTGCCTGGATTGCTCTTCCTCTAGGATTAAATATTTGGTCAGGTCTCTATTCAGATATCTTCCTCTAACTGCGGGTTTCCTTTAGCAGTTAGGCCAGGCTCTCTCATTCTTGCTCATTGTGTTTCTTGTCTGTCTCCTTTCCCCGCATTAAGGATCTTATGGGATTGATCCCCCCCCACACACACACAAAGACACATACAGACATCTTTTGGATATCAGAGTCCAAAATCTATTGTGGATTAGTCCCAAAACAAATTGTCTTTTTGACTAGACTTATTTTAAGTCACTGATGTCTGAAAAAGATTTCTCCTAAACAGGATGGTTACTTTTTCAGAATAGTTCTAACCATGTATTGCATCTTCTTTAGTTAATATGAACTTTGACAAAATTAATTGCAGTTTCACGTTTTGTATCTACCTATCAATGTGTGTCTAGGAGATTATGATGTTAGAACTTTTAGAAGAAAAAGAAAATCCACATCAACAAGAGTGACATAAAAGTAAGCTTTGTTTTTTGATCTTTCAACATTTATTAAAACATACTTTCTTTAGGCCCTTGTGAAAGGTAATGAGTATCAAAGGTGGCCTCTGTTGGAGAATTGTCCAACATGAAAATTTTAATTTTAGTATGACATTCATTCTTAGCACAATATATTTGATATAGGAAAGACTGATATTAAGAAATACATATATATTCACATATATAAAACATGCATTTACATGCATATACACATACACACAAATATACACATACATATAAAAACATATGTATATGCCCATGTACAAACACAAATGCACACAGAGAAATACACGCAAAAAATATATGGAGAAATACATACACACAAATATTCACACATGCATAAGTACTATGCACTTAGAAATGCATACACATGCATAAACATACACTTGGACATGACACACATTGAATTGTAAAAATCATATAAAGGCTCACAGGGGCACCTCAGTTGCAGATTTGAAGGATAAAAGTATTCAACAGTTAACCTGAGCTGGTGCCCTTGCATATCTGGAGAAATACACCTGCAGTTACTGTGGCAAGTTTAAGTGCATGACTGCTTGGATATTTCTAAGTAGAATCTTCACATAGCCCCACCCACTAATTTTTACTACCATTTCATCGCTATACTTCTAGTCCCTTCCTTCTTAATATAATATATCCAAAGGAGAATATGTAGTACAAAAATATAATGAGTAAGTGTCTATCAATCCTTTTTGTTGATACGTGCATTATTCTACATTTTCTGCATTGAGCTGTATATTTTGCTGATCTCATTAGCTATAATCAGGAAAAGTCACCAGTATATGTATCAGAAGGTGTCACCGTGGCCATCACAAGGCTCACTGGAATGCACTGAATTTGGTGAATGCTTCTAGTTTTATGTTAGGCATTACAAAATGTAAATACCGGATAGTTTGCCATTTATGTTCTTTCTCTCAGGTAAGTAATCTGCAGATAGCAGAAAACTAGCTTTGAAATATAACCTAGGGAAGACTCAAAAGGTATTCTGTATTATTGTAAACTGACTAGATGCAAACACTTCCTGAAGATATACAGACCTATTGCAGAGAAGAAATATCCTGGAGCAGACACAGCATGAGGGTCATGATGCCGGAGAAGTGGTTAAATGCTGATTGTCCAAACCCATGACAAGAAGAATCTCACCAATCTCACACAACAAAAGTAAGTTACTTCACAACTGTTTGGAAAGTTACTCCATGTAGAAAACAGTATTAACACAAGTCTGCATTTCCTTGTCTGTGAAATAAAACAGCACACACTCCAGAAATTTACAGCACTACTTGGTGGAAGCATCTCCGAGAACCAACAGAGATAACAAAAGGGACAACTGAACATCAACTTAAAATGGGAGTCTAGTTGTGTGTTTCAGAGCAAGTACAGAGCTCCAGTCTGAGAAAGCTGAATTTAATCATAACTTCATAGGCTTGGGGATCCTTTCAAGTTATCTCTTTGAGAGCATTAGTATCTTCATCCACAGAGAGAATGGCAAAGACATGAAGGTATTTTGTTAATTTTCATGGTTTGGCATAAAGATGACCACTGCCAGATGAAAGTTTTGTTCTCAAGTTATTTTGTTATTTATTATTTAGTTTTTTAAAGTCAAAGCATACATGCATTATCATTCTATGGAAGAGGAGAGAGCGAGAGAGATATTTCCTAACAGAAAAGATAAAATTTCATCTTTGTGAAAAGTGAAAGAAAATAAAGCTTTGCGTGTACACATAAAAACAACAACCAAGGCAAAATTTAGTTTAACTGGACTGCAAGCGGTTCTTTTTGCTTTACATATACAAGTAACTTGTCATGTAAAAGAAGTATTATAAGACTTCTTTTACATTTGAAAAAAACAAACCCTCCCTGTGTGGGTCTCTTTCTCAGCTGCTAATGAGGAAAACTTTTTTCCTTCTTTGATGTATTGGGAGGCACCACCTGTATTTAAAAAAAAAAAAAAACTATAATTCATGTGGTATATCTGTAATGGGGTGTGCACAGGGCAAAAGAGAACTGATAAGAAATGATGGATCAGGTTTCCTGATGCTGGAGCTGAGAGTTGAGCAGGAATTGGCTGGGCAAATACAGTAGTATTTGTGTAGGCAGATGGGATCTTTCCAGGCAGGGAGATCGTCAAGGGCAACCTTTACTTAGTGACTCACTTCTGACATCTCTGTAAGTCCCTAACTCAGTGAATAACTAGCCCCATCTTTATGTCTCATCCATATAGATTTGTTCTTTTGGAACACAGACTGCACATTTATATCTTATTCAGGGTTTTGCTTAAAATACGGATGAAAAGGTATTCTGATACAGTAGAAAGAATAGTGAGTTTAGGATAAAATCTGAGTTTGAATTCTACTCCTATCCCTGGCTGAGTTACAGGCTGAATTACACGAAATAGTTTCAAAACTCTCTTCTTCCACAGCAAGTGGGCTAGCTACTTTTCTCATTTCTGTAGTGGAATACCCAATGGAAACAACACAATGGAGGGCAGTTTGATTTTAGCTCATGATTTCTGATTATTTTGTCCATCAGTGTTAAAAGCATATTGGAGCAAAGTGGTTCATTTGACAACATCCAGGAAGCAACTAGGCAGGATGGACCTGTTTTAAATCATAGAGCTTTCAGAAAAACTGTGTATGGACCATACCCACCTTGATTAACCATGGGAACCCTGAGATATTTGCTTCTGAACTTTTTATGAAAAAAATAAAGCTGTGTTGACTTGCTTTACTGATAGTTCTAAAATAATAGTAGCAATAACAACTATAGTTGTAGGCTGGAATTTCAGCTCAAATCCATAGTTTTTGGAGATTGTGGTGTATCTATGTAACTGCACATCAGTCTACCAATTGTTAGAGTGAGATGAGCGGGAGAAGAATGCAGATTAGTGGCACAGGGAAGGACTAACTCACTTGTACCAGAAGTGTAAAAAGATCAGATTCCGTTTCAGTTTTCTCATTCTGCCCGAGGATGAGAACACCAGTGATGTGTCCTACTTTGGCATTAAGAAGCTGGAGACAGGTAGCCCAGCAAGAAGTTTCACACAGACATCCACAAGAGACCTGCTAATGGTCCACACAGAGACCATGGGGTGCAGACATAAGCACTGGAAAGCTGATCTATGATGAGTGTAAGAGAAAGACAGCACACAGGCCTGGCTAGGGGGATCTCAGTGAGGATTTAAATGGATGAGGGAGAAAATTGTCAGCATCTCAGTTTGAGATCCGCAGACACAGTTTCTATTTGGGACCAAAGTTGATTTTCTCTTTGGAGACGTCAAGAGTAGAGTCTAAGGAACTCGTTTTAAGATTTCTAGTCTTCATATAAAGATGCATCACCAGTGTCTTCATTACCATCTCCATCATCAAGGCCAAATCAAATAAGTCTGCAATATTTTTATTACAATAAATGTAACAAATAGAGCTGTTTTCTTGAGGAATGTGGTGCCCGTGTTCCTTACAAAATGACTGTATTAGCTTGATTCATTTTGGAAGAATGGGATGCAATCGTGACACTTTGTGTTCTGTAATCAACATGCCTTAATTAGCATGCCTATCTTTAATTAATTTATACAGTTTTAGTTGCTATAAAAGAGAGTTCCATGTTTCCATTTTATGTATTTGTGACTTAACCTTGGAAAAATACCATTTCTCCATGTGGGAGGGTATTTATGAGTAGTTGGGTAAAAATCAGTAAAAATGGCTGAAATGTTTCAAAAAAATCTATATAACTCGAATACATTTATGACATAATCTTTGCTGTGTAATATAAAGTTTATTTATTATGTTTTAAAACTTTTATTCTTTGTACTTTACTGTTTTAGTACCTGATGAAATCTACGACTCTATGACTTCCTAATTTAATATTGTAACATGTTAACACTCATTCTGTGATGTAAGAAAGTGTTACTTTTGTGACTGATGTGATAAAATACTTGTCATGAACAGCTAAAGAAGGATTTATTTATTACTGTTTCACGGCATCAGAAGTATCAGTCTTCATGGTGTGTGGCACAGCAGATATAGTCACATTATATTGAGCATATGGAGAAGCACAGCAAACTGCTAGGACAGTGACTTGCCTCAGCAGACTTACGTCCTCCATCAGATAGGAAGTTTCAACACCTCCAAAAAATTCTATTCAGATTTTGAATTCACAAATGAATGAAATCCTTAACCAAATCAGAGTCTTCCTAGTCTACATATTCCAGAAACACCCTCCAGACACACCCGGAAGAGTGCCTCATAAACCCACTCAAGTTGATGGTCAACATTAACCACCACACAGTGACTGTATTTGCTGAAGTATTCTACATTGCAGGAAACCATAATTGGGTATTTAAAATAAAAATGAATTTAATGAAATGACATCTGTGCTTGATTCAGAAGACAGGGTCTACGTAGAAAGGAACGAGCACTCTTTCCCACATTCCTCTACTCGTGAAAGCCATGTTCCATCTCTGTCTACTTGGCTCTGCATGTCTTTCAGCTATGTCCACATTTGGGTTTAAAGTTCCTCTACTTATTCCTTGCTTTTATTTCCGCATAATTTAGATTTTCAAGGAGATTTTGACTTCCCATCACCTCACCTCAGCTGCTGGCTGTTATCATTGTCTTATATTGACCAAGCATCACACACAATGTGGCACCTGCTTTCAGTAAAGCCGTGGAAGATGAGTATGTTGCAGACAAGTCATGTGGATGTGAGAGGTGGAAATTGTTTACATGACTTTTGTCATCAAAATCATTTCAGAGTTAAAAAGAATGAGGAAGTTAAGGAGATGAATTTGTCTAACCTTCACCTGTTTTGTACAATGAGTATAGACCCGAGCTTATTTTTAAAATCAAAGTCTAATTTTACCTTAATCAGAGAGGAAAAGGTAGACAAAATGTAGGAGGAAAATGAAAATACATAATAATAAGTGAATTAAGCATAGGCATAAGGAATATGGGTAAGCAAAATCAGTTCTAAGTAGAATATTATGAGATAATATTCATTTGAATAATAATTTTACAATTAATAAAATGGTAAAATATCCCACAAAATAGTAGTCTATAAAATATATTCAAGGGAATCTTAATTCCACCATCACTGGTACTACAATTTCAAACTCAGCTGTGTGAAGTTTGATTGTTCAGTCTGTGTAGTGTCCTCAGAACTAGCACTGCTTCTACAAGAACATATCAAAGACAACATAGTCTATTTATTGATATATAAAAATCATTTCATGTACAACTATATTTCATTTGATTTTCATTCCATCTTTCTTAAAAATATTTTTAGTAAATAACTAAGTGATAATTTATTTTAGTAACCCAGAAAGAATTTCAACAAAATTTATCTATTTCACTGACTCTTTGAGTTTTGGGGGATTGAAAATAGAAAGAAAATATATTTTTATGTATTTTACATCATTTATCTACAATATTACAAATAACCTACTAGACACTAACATCAGTTAAATTGATCTCTTAGCAATATGATTTTTAGCCTTGAAATCATCCTTCACTTAATACAGATTTCTTAAGATATAACATCAAGTAGATATGAAAGATAAAAAAAAAGTAGATTTAAGGAACCATCAGCAAACACAAGGTACAATCAGTTAAATTTCTGCCATGCTAATAAAGTGAAAGTATAAAAATAAGAAAGAATCTATAATTTCAATTTTATCTTGATGAAACTTAAGCTTCCAGAGGACAAGAATATTGTCTGGTGTGTATAAAGCTTTGTCTACTGTTGTCACCTTGGTATTAAAATTCAATATTTACAAGTGAAACATATTTTATGGAGCTGTTCCAGTGCGCAGGCAAATGGAATGTATTGAGCACCTTGGGATTGCTGGAGCACACTTTGATTTTATGCAACATCTTGTTAACTTTATGTGCTTTCCATAACTCTTTTCCACTAGAGGGAGGAAAGAGAAAATTGGATCAAGGTCTTGTTTTTTTCTTTTCTTTTTTTTTTTTTTTGATTCTAGGCATCAACACCATGAAAGAAATCAAAAAGACATTAACAAACAAAATATTATCTCATACTGTCTACGCTGTCTACCAGACACACAGGGTTCTTTTTACTGAGACCCAAGAAGGCCTTTCAATGAAGTAAACCAAGTCTGCTTTTTTTCTTGCTGCCAGAAAGTCATAAACTAAGTACCAATTGCTGTTTGTTTTAATCCACTGGAGATATTAGAGTAACTTTGTTTATTTACAATATTTTGAAAAATCATTTAATTGGTGTGTGTGTATGCATGCATGTGCATGATTGCACATACATGAGTACATCTTGGTTTTTCTATTTTTTCCTTTGATAACATACCCCCCAAAAAGTAAATTAAGAGAAAATGCTTATTTTGCTTGTGGGTCCATTGTAGATATAATACATTATGGTGAAAATGAAAAGATAGAATGACAGCTTATAGCATGAGGCTGTCTCATCACATTCCTGCTTTGGACAAGAAAGGAGAGAAGAGGTGAGCCCAGATTGTACAAATTCTAAGCCAACTCCTAGTGAGGTATTTCTTTCAGTAATGGTCTACCTCCTAAATGTTTCAAAATCTTCCCTAATAGTGCCACCATCTGGAAAGCAAAGTTTCCACCATGTGAATCTATGGAGAACATTTCATATCACAATTAGTAACATGATATTTAAAAGGTTGAGTCTTCATGTCTAATATACATTTAAGACAAGGCTAGTTATTAGTATTAGTAAAAACAAAATAACAAAGTAAGCTTTCTGTAACTAACAGGAACAAAATGTTCATTAAAATTTTGTCAGCACCTTGTTAGTATTTTAAAATCTTGACTGCTTTCAAAATCAACACACTTGTTTTCCTAAAAGCATAAAAGGGGAAAAAATCAAGCTTTTGTTTTACCACTGGGGATATGCTACTTTTTAACCTTGTAGGGGGAGACTGCTCTTTTGTTCCCAGCTGTCCAGACCCGAATAATCATACAGAAACTATATTAATTACAACACTGTTAGGCCTATTACCTTGGGCTTCTTTTTAACTAACTCTTACATCTTAAATTAACCTATTTCTATTAATCTGTGAATCACCACGAGGTTGTGGCCTACTGGTAAGGTTCCATTGTGTCCTTCTTCTGTGGCTACATGGACTCTGCCTCCTTCGGCAGCTACATGGTGTCTTCTTGACTCTACTTACTCTCTCTATATGTTTCTTCTGTCCTGCCAAGGGAAAAGCAGGTCATCCCACATTAAAACCTTACTATAATCCCTGGACTTTTTGGAGATTTTTGTTCATATTTTAACCAGACAAAATAAAACCAATATACAGATGAAAATGAAAAAAAAAATGATGATGATTTGTGTTTGTAATCCAGCAAAGGGGAAGCAGAGACAGTTTTTACAAACTGTTTTGGCTCACTAGCCAGACAATACAGCCGATTTGTGAGTTCTGGCCTCTACACACACGCATATGCACACGTGCATACACACACACACACTCACACACAAACACATTTGTTGTTGATTACTATGGTAATGAAGAAACTGGTATTGCACAAATCTTTGTTCATATATTTTATCTTTCAAACCCAGTTATGTGTTTTGAATACTGACTCTGAAGTTGATTCTTGCCAAACCTCCATCACACACACACACACACACACACACACACACACACACACACACAAACATCATAATACTCATGAACACACATACATGCACACACAGAAATAGAGTTGTTCAGTGAACTTAGTTGGGTAGCTAAACTACAACACCTCTGCTACCCCAACCTAGGGCTAATTTCTGAAGCGCAAGGGAATTATCTTCTTCGACTTTCATTTCTGTGTTTTGAAGTTTATGAAAATTTCCTTTGAACCTACTGTTTTTATTATATATATTCTTACATTTTTGCCTTTAACTCAGGGAACTCTGGCATAGAAGAGTCAGTGTTGTGATTGGACAAAGGTGTCCTGGAGTCTGGAAAAGACACATCTTAACTTCCTGGAAGTGAACAGAGAAGTATATGAGGTCGTGTCTGACAGAACTCAGCCTTTTCAGGAGTACACCTTCCATGGGACTGTGAGAGGAGAAGCAAAAGGCCCCTTTCACTTCTTATTAGATGAAATTAGAGCTGCTGGGTCAAAGTTTTAAAATATCTAGGTGGACCCTGGTTAAACCCTGTTTCAAAGAGCACCAAAGTGTAAACTTTGTTTATGTCATTGGACACATAGAACTGCTATCTTATTCTTAACCGAAGATTGCCAGAGATGTGCCCCAACCTCCTTCTTGCCATGGTCGTTCCTTCTAAATATCTCTACTTCCTTTTCTAGTGGTGAGCAGGCTCTGCCTAGAAAACAGGCTCCACCCTTCCACCATTGTGGCATGTGCAGAATTCAGATTATTGCTCTAGTCCTCCATTACTCCTTCAGTCTTCCCATGACATATTATTTCCCTCCTTACTAATTTTATTTGATTGTATTTTGATGGATACTCTATTTTTTTCCCAATGGTATAATACAAGTTCAGATCTTTAAAATTTATAGGCATGGCCAGCAGAGTAGTCTTTATTTGCTTATTTTTAGTCCTTTTATAATACGAATTTCCATATTCCAAAGATAACCTTTTAAAAGCTTTGAAAAGTGGCTGTCCTCTTTAGAAACATAGCCCTATCTATAGAATTTACCATTTTTATAGCCTATGGAATTTAACTTGAACTGAAAGTTTATTTCATATTTAATGTAAAAAAGTGGGAAAATGAAAATTTAAGTGAAATTTCTTATAGGATATTCCTATAAGTTTAGAGGAATTGCGGTGCAAATAATGCACATAGAAAAGACTCAGATCACAGTGCTCATCAGGATTTATAAATAAAAGCTTTCAAAGTAGGACAATATTTAGTCATAGAAGGCAACTAGTTTATTTTATATTCATAAAAATTAGCCATGTGCGTGTGTAAAACTTATCAATAGATTTTTTTATAGGTCACCAAAAATAGTTTAAAAGATCATTTTGGAGAAAGAGCTTTTTAAAAGACAGACTCTTTCATTCTGAGGAGACCTGGTCTCATGTGGCTGCAGAATTCACCGTTCTTATGTCTTCGGCTATATCCACCGGATAAAAGGATGTCTTCTACATCTTATGAGATAGGCTCCATTAAATGCTTACTGCCTCACACAGGGACCAATTGTACGAGGCAGGGTGGTAACATAATCTTTGGAAGATTGGGCCTTGTTATCTATTTTACAAAGGCCTTTTTGAAATTATTTTGGTCAATTCTTTGTCCTTATTAAATCTCTGAGTGAAAGGATAAATTCACCCTGCTTTGAAAGCTTTTCTTTATAAATAAAAGATTTATATAGATAATTATTTTGTTGCTAGAATATGTTACAACATGTTCTTAAACTGATTGATAAATTATTTTTAAACCGGTAAAAAAATTAACAGTCTTAATTCTTTTTTGCTTTTTCCCAGCATATCTTCATGAGAAAGACAATGATAAGAAAAATAAAAAATTGAGATAGCCATATCATGGCAGATAAACTTCTTCTGCTAGACGCCTAGCAACAACATGCCCTGCTAACATGTACAAGGTAAAAAGAATCAACTGAAAACAGAAAAAAAAAGAGTCAATTGGAGAGTTGCTTTTGAATCTCTGAAAATATGAATTATGGAATATTATCAAAGATCAGCAAAGCATTGAAATCCTGGTGGGTTCATGAGAGGAAAATAGATATTTGCATGTGATTTTATCAGGGACACTAGGCACATCATAGCTGGCAATAAATATTGCATCTATGTAGATTTCTGCACTGAAAAGCTAGCATAGGCTTTATATAAAAGTTCAGGTTCCTCATTTTTTCTATTTCTGTTAATTTCTAGCTGTTTCTATATTATATTATGTGCTACTGGAAAATACTATCAAAATTAAATTTGTATATGAAAATCATAAAAAAATATTAAAAGTTCTTTTCTGATTGTTCGAAAACTGACACTGGGAACTTTACTCGGTAAGCCACAGCTACATGGCAATATACAAATTAATAGAAAAGGGTTAAATTAATATAAGAGTTAGCCAATGGGAAGCTGGAACTAATGGACTAAGCAGATTGATTTAAATAATACAGTTTCTGTGTGATTATTTTGGGTCTAAGCTAGCTGGGCAGTTGGGAACCAACAAGCAGTCCTCCTCCAACAGAGAAGCAATTTGTTTTAACTTTGTCTTTCATGTATTAACTTTAATTTAGTTCTTAGGAAATTAGTATCTCATGCCAGACTTAAAACAATTAGGACAATAACTAGTCACAAATATATTATGATAAAAACTCCTTTAGTGATACAAAATTTAAAAGGTGTAGATGAAGAATTAGGGACTGTGCTAAGAACCAGTGGTACTTTTTCCCGAATGGCAATGCTTTCTCCCTTGTAATAGCTTAATCAGATTTCATTTTTTTCTGGCAACATGGGCATTTGTATTATTTTCTTTCAATTAGGTAAACTGAGTTAAATATGTAAACTGAGTCCACATACCAAGAGAATGAAAGCAACTTGGAGAGATTTTCAAGCTTAATGAATGTGAAAGGCTGTATATTTGATGGGATAAGATCAATTCAAAGAGCTTCCACTGGTAGAATTGAATCTTAAAACGTTACCTACACACAATAAAAGTGAGAATCCCTAGGAATTCCAAAATGCCTGTGTAAAAATTTTTAAAGAAGATTTTCCTAACTGTAATCTACCCAAAAAATCCTGGAGACCTGATGGCATCATTAAAGAAAAGTCAACTTCCAGGTCTGTAATTCTTGTAAGTTACTTTGTGTTTGAGTTGCAAGTGAACATTTCACCATAAAGTCCTAGATTAGAATCTGAGATTGTTGCTATCTTCTTATCTTGGAATCATAGAAATGGAAATTTTGTAGATGTTCTCTGCACTTTGCTTTAGATATTTCCTGTACAAATGATGCTTTATAAGGCAGGCAGACAGTGAAACATGAAATATTGGATACACTCCTATTAGTCTTGTAATTCAATTGCATGGAAGGAGGTAAAAGCTTCCTTGATGGCTGGACACATGGCTCAATTAAGCTTCTGTCTTGCAGTCAGTAAGAGGACCTGAGTTTGGATACCTAGAATCCGCATTTGGGTTTAGTTACAAATGTCTGTAACCCCAACATAGCAAGGGCAAAAACAAATTCCCCCCTGGGGCATATTGTCTAGGAAGTCTATCTAACTGGTAAACACTGGAGTTCAGTGACAGATCCTATCTCAAAAGAGAAAATGAATATCTATTAATGAAGATGCTGAATATGAACTTCTAGTACTCACACAAATGCACTGACAAATTGACAAAGACACATTCATGTGCTATACTCATGCACACCCCCCACAACCTTTCTTAACATTATTCTTTAGCCCATGTGCTCATTGAAAAACAAATCACTTGCACCCATTTACTTATCTCCTCTTTGACAACTGATTTCTAATGGTTTCTCTCCAGGAAGCAGTATTTGTGGACCACTGACTCTCATGTTAAACACAAGACATGAAGATTAGAACAGTGAGAGACTTCATTCAGTGAAAGAGAGGAGGCAAGATCTACAGGATGGAGCTAATTTTGATATAAAGATGATAAGACCAATCTTGAAGTCTTCATTTTGTTATTAAAATGTTACTCACAACTGAAACATGTTTCATTTAGTTTATCTTACTCCAGCTTCATCTTTTATTGGCCTCAATGAAATAATTATTGACAATACTTCATATCTTGATTCTTAATAATATCTAATGTTAGATTGCTAATTATTTGTTGGATATTATTTTTTGGTTTTTCTTTCTAATAAAAATGAATGATCTATGAAGATAAACAGAACATTGAGCAATATTTTTCTTTCTCTATACTGTGCAAATTGGAATCAGGAATTAAGTGAGAGTCTCAAGACAAGATGGGCTCAAGTGTAATTCAGTAGGTCATATTGTCTTCAGCATAGAAAAGCAAAATTTAACATAAAAACATATCAAATTTTAAGATTACTCAACAATACAAAAAATTATATTTGGTGCACACACATATATCAAATATATATATATATATATACATATATATATATCATGTAACCCAAGCTATGCATTTTTAAATTTATTTTATATTATATGTAACAGTTCTTTGTCTACATGCATGTTTGTGTGCATAGAATCTGATAAGGTCAGAAGAGGGAGCTGGTTTCTATGGTATTGGAATTATAGGTAGTTGTAAGCTACCTTGTAGATGCTTGGAACTGAACCCAGGTCTTCTTCCAAGGAAGCAAATGTCTTAACTTTTGAGACACCTCTCTTATCCCTTGTTTTTTCTTTTATTTTTAAGGTGAGCACCCTTGTAAGAGACTAAGGGCACTGTTAGGAGGAAAATAAGATGTAATTCTATCTCAAAAAATATGACATACAATAAGAACCATCCATGATCAATTTAAAGCTTCTGTATTTTATATACAATTATAAAAAATAATTGAAGAAATTTTGTGGGTCCAAAAGCAGAGCACATAACTTTTGGTCAACTATGTTAGAGAAAAAAGTTAAGTCAGATGACAACAAACCAATAATTTTACTCTAAATTGTAAAGGTCAGCTTATATGAACTTAAACTTGCTGATTGTTCATAATTCAGTTTCAAACCTGATGGCAACCATGGGCTGTGGGAAGTACAACAATTATTTGAATAAAGGGGGATTATACTAAATGGATTAAATGATTCTGAGTAGGTATACTTGCTAAGAGAGTACAGATTGCCACCACTGTCCCATTTACTAGTTTGTTATGTTACATTCTCTCCTCTTCTATTAGTTATTTGACTCTTATACTATTTTTTGCTGATTCTTTTATTGATGTACTTTTTCATCAAGACTCCATATACTAAACGTTTCATAGTGACCCAAAACAGCACTACCAACTGGACACCAAGTGTTCAAATATATGAGCCTATGGGGGAATTTCTTGTTCAAATAATAACACAGAGTGAGTTTAAGGCCAGCCTCACGGTAAAATATAGAAATACCCCAGTCAGGACTTGACCATAATTCTGAATTTTCTCAGAATACCCATAAGATAACCAGCACCCTCTATAAGTAGGAAATAGTGTAGAAAATTACACCTAAATTCCCAAAATTGATGGAGGAGGGTCATCTGTCTATGTGTTACTTTCATTGGTTAATAAAGAAACTGCCTTGGCTTTTTGATAGGGCAGTATTTAGATAAGTGGAGTAGACAGAACAGAATGCTGGGAAGAAGGCAAGGAGGCAGACGCCTCAGGCAGTCACCATGATTCTCCAACCCAAGAAGGATGTAGGCTAGAATGTTTCCTGGTAAACTACCACCTCGTGGTGTTACACAGATTATTAGAAATGGGTTAAAGCAAAATGTGAGGATTAGCCAATAAGCGGCTGAAACTAGTGGGCCAGGCAGTGTTTAAAAGAATACAGTTTCTGTGTAATTATTTCGGGTAAAGCTAGCCAGTGGCCGGGAGCTGGGAGGCAAGAAGTGGCCTGCCGCTCCTACTACACAAAATACTGTTTATAAATATTTGTTTACACTTAAAGGGGATTGGTTATAAATGATTAATGCTCATAGTCAATCTCTTTTCAAATAAAAAGGGGGATATGATACAGAAATGATAAAAAAGGCAGATTATTTAATCTACATTAATCCAAAAAGCAACTGTTTCTAGTATTGGACACAAATAAAATCTATAGTTTGCCTTTGTTTGGCTTGAGGCAGGATTTCTCTATGTATCCCAGGCAGGTTTGAGACTCGATAGCTTCCTGCCTCAATATCCACAGTGCTGGGGTATCAGGATTGAATGACTGCACCTCTGTGTTCTTCAATTTCTTTGTTTTTATGGGCCTTAAAAATACATTGAAAGGAAAAAAACGGAATCTTCTTTTCCCAAACAGGTGTCTCAAAATTCTACAAGACCTTTTTATTACTTAGACTAAATATGTGGGGCATGTACTCTAAAAGTATTAACATTTCATTTTTCAAGACATCAAAAATTATAATGTTTGAATAACTAAGAAGTAATTTCAAGTAAGCTGTTCCGGTTATGGCCTGATAGTTTAAATAAATACATGAATGTTCCTATTTTCTATGTCCTTTTTCCTTGCCTAATTCTGGTTTTGATACAGGACAATTTAATGAAAACAAATGAGCATTGCCCATTTTAGTTAAATTCATTGATTAATCTAGTAACATGCACTGAGCTGTTTTGTGTAGCAGCTGTTTTAGTGTATTTACTGAAATAGAAGCTTCAAATGTCACAGCAACTTTATGGTTGTTCAGTCTATTTCTCTGTCAGAGAGGCCGGGTGCGGAGAACTTCCTTCACTACGTTACTTTACCTTAATCCAGTCTTGATATTCTCACCGTCGGCACAGGGCTCCAGATTATCACTGAGACCTAAATGCTTCAATTATTCTCCATGCCTTACGCAAAATTTCCGTGTTTCTTCTGATTTTGCACAATTTTGTGCTGGATTTTGAGGCTAAAATACCAATTTTGAAATAGCAACCCTTGGACAGGAAACCCAGGGTCCTCTTTGTATGCCAGGCTCTCTGTGCTCTGCTAGCAGTCAGAAGCAGCATGCAGGTCGAAAGGGAATATCCTGAGTGTCTCTCTTCCATCCCTGGCTTGCTTGGGAGAACAAAACCAGCAGGAAATGTGAGTCAGGTATCTTACTGTGCACATCCAAGCTTCCAGACAAAGCCTTAGGTCTGATTTCAGCTTTTCCAGCCTTGGTCCTGTCTCTTTAAGTTTACTAAGTCGGATATCCCTGTAAGCAAGCAGTCTAACGTCTCTGCAATTGTGCTGCTGTGAAAGTATTTAATAATAAGCCTCAGAAGTTGGGAGGTTAGATGGAAATCCACGGTATCTAATGCCAAGGTGGTGTTCACTGTTCACTGTGTTGAACGTTGATTAAATTTCCTTTTAACATCTCTTGAAACTGACATTTTGCTACCGTTTAGACTTTTTCCTCCTCCAAACTATATTTTATACCCATGATTTAGAGTGATATTCACTGAGGCAGCGGCTCTGAATTGGCTCAAAAACGATTTGGGGGGTAATGAGCAGGGATTGAAAACCTCTGCTTCTGTTGCATTTAAGAGAAGTAAAGCTAACTTTATCCTGGAGCTCCATGCCGAGCTAGGTCAAAGATTTGAGACTGCTCAAATAGCACCATCCAAATTTTATCAGGTGGAAATGACAGCTATGTTCCAGAATCCCACAGGTTGATAAAAGAAAAGCATATTTGAGTGCAGCGCAAGTGATCAGACACAGGATTGCTAGAGGCAGTTGTCACACACGTGTTGAAAATTAAGAAACTGGGTTTTGAAAGATGATTGCTGTTTCCACATGGAGACTGATCAGAAAAATGGGAACTCTAAACCTGAATCTTAGGAAATTCAGCCAATGGTGTTCTGCTATCAGTATTAAACGGCCCCCACCACAGAGCTCCATGGCCTGAAAACTCGTCCCCAGCATGATTTTCAAAGGTGAGATTTTGATTGTAAGGACAAGGTAATCAAAACATCTTTTATGTGATTGTGTCTTCAATATATGAAACAGAATCTGCACTGATAAAATCTCAACATGGTTGCCTAAAAGAGACTGGAAGAGTGGCATTTCCAGTTGACATGCCAATGTGGACTAAAAAAACCTCATGAGGCCTCAGTCTTGGATGAAGAGCTATAGGTAATTGGTGACTGCTGAGGGAGGGAGAAAAAGTCTTCCCTATGGATGAACCCTTACTTGGTTATCTAATAGCAAGGGCTCAGCCCTAAAAACATACATATGTATATATATGTACAAATATAAGGTATATGATACCAAGTAGATTCAGTAGGTTTTTAATATATTTATTAAATAAGTATATATGCAAAAATTTTATATACACATATATTTGTGTTTATATCCCCTTTATTCTCAAATCATGGACTCTTTTTCCTTAAATAAATACTTATATTTATTTAATATATGTTATTAACTAAGTATAACATGTTTTTTAAAAAATAGGAACAGAGCCTAGGCAGTTTGGATGCTCACCTTATGAGACCTGGATGGAGGAGGGTGGTCCTTGGACTTCGCACAGGGCAGAGAACCCTGATTGCTCTTTGGGCTGACGAGGGAGGGGGATTTGATTGGGGGAGGGGGAGGGAAAGGGGAGGCGGCGGTGGGGAAGAGACAGAAATCTTTAATAAATTAAAAAAAAAGAAACAGTCCATGATTTGAGAAAGAAGTGAGAGTTTACACAGGAGAGAGTGGGGGAAGGAGAGGAATGGTAGATGATGTAAATGAGAACATACATATGAAATTTAAAACATAAAGGTAGGATTTTTCTGGAGTTAGATCATGAGTTTTCTGGCCCAAACAATGAAGTATTTATTGATGAACTCACAGCTGAATTGAAAAGTGGTGGAATACAAGAGGTATCATGTGTCATGGGTTTGGACTTTAGAAAGTGTCTCTTATCCCTGACCATTGTCTCCCCATTCCCTGTGGTTTTCCATGAGCTAGCTGATGAAACTGACTCTGTTCTGACCTTCTAAAGATGATGTTCTGCTCACCCATCAACAGCAGAATGAAGCGAACACAGTCTTATAGTGAAACAAATTGCAACCTGTGGTTCCTTGAGCTGCTTTCTTAGGTATTTTGTCACAGCAATGAAAAAGGGTCAGATCCAAAAGAAAGATTTTTGGCATGTATTGTCATAACTTGCAATTATTATCTGAGTGCTCAATTGTAGAAAGCAGAATGATTTCCAAATGCAGTGCTGGGACAATGGTCTGTATCCTGTCAACTGTATTTTAATAAAATACTGATTGGTCATAAGCCAGGCAAGAAGTATAGGTGGGGTGACCAGGCAGGAAGTAGAGGTGGGGCAATAAGAACAGAAGAATTCTGGGAAGAGGAAAGGCTCAGTCTGCAGTTGTCACCCAGACACAGAGGACATAAGATGTGATTGCCTTGCCAAAAAAAAAAAAAAAAAAAAAGTACCAAGCCATGTGGCTAGCACAGACAAGAATAATGGGTTAATTTAAGAAGTAAGAAGTAATTAATAAGAAGCCTGAGTTACTAGGCCAACCAGTTTATGATTAAAGTAGACCTCTGTGTTTATTTGGGACTAAATGGTTATGGGACCTGGTGGGACAGAAACATCAGTCAACAGCCTCCCAAATGAAGTGATGCTGTGCCCCTCATGTAACTCGCCCTCAACGCTGGTGTTTCTTTAGTACCAAATGTATAATTTATTTCATTACATCATTCCTATTTTCTCCACAACAGAAGTTAAAACAAAGAAATCTGGGAAGTCAATCTTATAACATAAATCTAAAATTTAATTATTTGCTTTTTGATTTGAGTTTAACTCCTTTGTCCTAACACATTCATCCCAAATTTTTTTTCTAATTGAAAAATAATTTCAGATGCCATTCTGGACAAAAGACATATCAAAATGAAAGAGCCAAAAATTATGATTACCATAAACTCAAATAAATTATAATGAGTGCTAATAAGCAAGATTTATTAATACAAGAGAAAATAAGAAACTTTCCAGAATTTATGAAAGTATATCCTTTATCCCCAAACAGAGAAGCACTATTCTCCTGTGAACCCAGGCCTCAAATTAAGTTATTTGATGGATTAATGTCAGAGAATCATGTAAAACAGTTAACATGCTTTAACTCTGCACCATGTATCAAAGTACATAGTGAGACACAGTTCTGACTTAAGAGCTGACTTCTTAACTGTGGTGGGGATAGAGGATAACTGGACCAAAAGAGAGTAACTGTGAAACATAGAGCTGAGTATAATACCTCTAAGGACAGTATCAGAATAAGAGTATGGCCCTCTGCAAACAATAAGTTAGTACATCTGATACATAATCATCATAATACATAACTTTCACTACACATAGAATAAATAAGTAATCTAATCCATAATCTTCACATTGCATAGCTGCTAAAACATGGAACTGAAGTAAGAATATTAACCAAACCTACTTTTGAGCTTTATGAATACCACTGAATTTTATGTCTTGGCTGTTAAATAATATTCTCTGTAACACTCTTCAAGGGAACTTCAAATGTCCTTGACTTTAAGACAACTATAAAGAGTGATAATAAATAAATGCTAGTGATTCAAATGTCATGATCAGTATTGCTATGGGGATCATGCAATCCAAAATTAGTAAATGACACCTGACAAAATTTCCAATTAAAAAAGTAAAATCTGCTATAGATTTCACCATTTTTTTCCTAGAAAATTCTGTCTCTGTAAGAAACATGAACACATCATATAGAAATACTTGATATACTCTAGTCTCAGATGAATACAGTTATTTTCACTATATGGATTTCATGGGTCTATTTCAAACCTGTGGGAAACACAGGGCAATACATTGCACCATGTGGGGCTATCCTGCTCATCATAGTACATCCTGTCGAGACTCTTAAATGGCTTCTTTCTTCACACTGGGTTAAAGTGGACCTTGTAAATTTCTAAAATGCTTCCTACAGGGAGCTACCGTCTCTACCAGGAAGACAGGAGTTCTATTCTATGTCTGTTAGAAGTTTTGTGGTGAACAGTATTCTTCCTCTCAAATGGAGGCATTATTTTTAAACAAATTATAATTTCTTCCTGCAACTTAGAATGAGGTTTCTTCATTGATGAAACCCTGCCATTACTACTAATGGCCTAACATATGCTATGTTAAAAATCTTAATATGAAGTTATGATACTGCTAGTTAAACAGTGCAGCTCAAGTTAGAGAGGACTGGTTCCAATCTGGCTCCTGCTGTTTTCATTTGTTGTTGGATTAGTGCAATGTGCATCACCTTCTCAGCTGTGCCACTTCATCTGTAATGAGCAAATGCAGAGTATCTTAGATCTGTCAGGTTTCCAACAAGGGCCTTACCCAGTAATACGTGCACAAGAGCTGTTGCTAGTGATGCTCTGACGGAAGAAGTTTAAGATTTGCACCAAATATTTCTTGACTTCAGGTTAATTTATAAAAAGCAAATGCCAAAGAATAATAAGAGTATGATTCTTTATTTTTTATCAAAGTAAGAGATTCAAAAACACCATGGATATAGATTTGAAAAAATACAATAGGATTTGTTTGGTATATGAAGTATTTTTTTAAGTGTGCAAATAATTCTCTAGTTCTTAAAATTTAATATAGTAAATAGCTTTTCCTTTTAGTTTCATGAATGACTTCAAATTTAGATGGTGGCAGTATGGACTGAGAAATGCCTTGATGAGACTCCATTTCCTTTTTCATCACATCCATCAGTCACTGTGCTTGTTACTAATGACATGCTTTTCAAGGTTAAGGAAGTTGTCTTAACTTCAGTATCATGAAGTGGGATTCCCCTCTGTTTGTAGTAACTACCACTGATTAATAAAGAAACTGTCTTGAGAATAGCTAGGTGGGGAAAACTAAACTGAATGCGGGGAGAAAGGACAGAGTCAGAGACAAGCCATGGAGCCGCTGCCAAAGACAGACATGCTGAAACTTTGTTAGTAGTCCGCGACCTTGTGGTGATGCACAGATTAATGGAGATGGATTTAATTAAAATGGAAGAGTTAGCCAATAACAAGCTGGAGCTAATGGGCCAAGAAATGATTTAAATAATATAGGTTCTGTGTGATTATTTCTAAGCTACATGGCCAGGAACTAACTAGCGGCCTCCTTACTACAGTACCATTTAAAAAAGTTTTCAGTTAGATTGAGGATATTTTTTCTAGTTTTTATTTGTTTTCTAGGTGACCGACTTTAATTTATTTATCTATCTGCTTATCTATCTATCTATCATCTATCTATCCATTTATCTGTCTCTTTACCTATCAACATATCATCTATCTATCCATTTATCCATCTATCTACCTATCAACCTATCATCTGCCTACCTATCTATCCATCTACCTGTCCACCTATCATCTATCTTTCTATCTATCTATCTATCTATCTATCTATCTATCTATCTATCTATCTATCATCTATTGAGATATGTTCTCATGGAGCCCAGACTGACTTCAAATCCAGGAACTGAGGATGCTCTTAATCTACTCATTCTTGTACCTTTGTATTCCTAGTGCTAGGATTATGGATGCAAGGCTTTTATCTCTTCTTTAAATATCCCAAGCTGTGAAACCATCATCACAACAGTTTATAAATGTTGCCAGCATAAAGATGCAGCATGCAATTCAAGGGCGAGTTTAGACTTGTGTCCTTTTATCCAAAAGACCTGGAGACTTCATTTCATAATGCAGTATTCTGAACTTGGAAACGAGAGTGCAAGGTAAGTTCCACAGTCAGAGAAGTCACTTAAAGGTAGGCCTTCTATCTACCCCTGTGTTGTCACCTTTTATGTCCTTAATTCATTACCAGACAGTGGCCTTCAGGTTGTTTGATATTTAAATCTTACAAATTCTTAATATGGTCAGCAATATATTCTTTTAAACAAACTCTATAACACAGTTCTATGCCAGTTTTTTTTTTTTAATCTTCAAACACTGAGGGATTCTTTTTTTTGATAAGCATCCCGACTTCATGAGATTAGTGATCATATTGGCAACAATGTAACCCAATTTAACTGGCTGGAATACTGACTTAACAAAGCTGTTTTTACATTAAGAGGTATCTTAGCAGGTTTGAGATCATAAGAAAAATAGGATTATTGAAACCATACTGTGGATAGATTGTTTTCAATTCATTTTTGACTAATGTATCTACTAAATCAAATAGGTAATGTTCTCATGGTAATAATGCCATAGCTGTAAGGGTCACAGCCCTCAGTGTTGTCTGAATTAGTCACAGACTTTGCCACCTTCTGATCCTACTTGGTATTTTCCCTTTTTTTTTCTTTCTTTCCTTTTTCCTTCCCCTCTCTCTGTCCCTCCCTTTTTCCCTTCTTTCTTTCTTCTTTCTTCCTTCCTTCCTTCCTTCCTTCCTTCCTTCCTTCCTTTCTTCCTTCCCCCTCCCTTCCTTACTCCCTTCTCTCCTTACTCCCTTCCTTTTTTCCTTCTCCACCTTTTTATTTGTTTATTTCATCGATCACTTTAGCACTTGAGGAGATGTACTAACTTAGGCATCTGGGTTGTTATTCGTCTTTGATAGGAAAAATAAAGATCCTTTGGGCAAGAGAATTTTTTTGTTCTAATCAATGTCTAGAAAATAGAAAGCAATAAATACTCATTGGTGTAATAAACAAAGAAAAGGTTTTACTTGGATCTATTCCTTAATCGATTTGTAAGGTTCTCTGGTTTTTGTGGATTCAGTGGGTGAGACTAAGATTATATTTAAATATAAAGGATTAGATCAAGCTACTGATTAACTAGTGTGCAGCAATCATCGTCTTCTATCAACTTATTTGGAAATCTGGGAACTAAGAAATGTTAGGAGTCAAAATAATGATAATCCTTATGAGTTTTCAAAATTCTGCTTCTCACGTAACAAGACCTAAAACTTCACAAAAACAAAGTCTTCACCTTTGCGATTAACAGGTGACTTTCTTAAATAGCAGTGTCATCACTACTTGTCATCAAAGGTATCTTCCTTATGGAACTTCACCCCTTACATGCAAGGCCTAATTAAAGAGAGTCACTCCACCTGTAACTAGCCAGACAAGCTATGAAATACATGGATGTTCTGATTTCATCTTAACTGTATTAAAATTGTCTGTAAATAACCAAGTTGTGAATATTAGCTTCCTTCTGCACACTTGGAAAAAGAATAAATGGCATAGAACAACAGTCTTGTACCTTGAACATTCAACACACCCAGTCTATTATGACACACACCGTCACAACCAACTGGTAGATGCACTCAATACCGTTCTTCTAGCAAGATCCATATACCATCCATATGTTTGCCTACCATGTTGACAACTGTGCAGTCATGTGCATAAGAACAAAATATCTCATGGAATCTTACAGTACTTGGAGTCAGGCCGAAGGTTTGGAAATTCTGGGCGTGGTTACAGGGTGGAATGGGCAACGACACAAACTTCAACCTTCCTGATTTTGTCCCTCAGATCAGGGACTGTCCTGGAGTGACACCAAGCTCCTACCTAGAAAAAAAAAGAGGCCAGAATAAGACTACCCCTGAGAATCATTATATATGCTAATGCCAATATATTAAACATTTAATCATTTTAAGGCACAAGCTACCTCTTCCAGATATTCTTTTGAGATGTTAGATGCCACTTGACACTGAACTAAAACTCCATCTTAACATGGCATGTTCATGCCACACACATGCTCTTGACACAAATGCACTCCCTTCTCTTATTTTTATTAATTTTTACTATTACAGTCTCTCTTCCAAATACGAACAGCATATATAAGTAATTCAGAAAAGCATGCTCCTATTATAAAGTTCCTATTATAGTAAAAGCTTAGAAAAATTTACTAGTATATGATTCTGAGGTTCAACTTTTCTCTTTAAGTAAGCTGTAAGTTAATGTGTAAAAGCCCCTGTGGATTTTCTTCTTTGTTTAAATAATATCCTGTAATTCAAGCTGATATACTTTACAATAGCATGTTAAATGCAAATAGGAATACAGCTGAGCTCCACATTAAGGCTCCACCATCAGCATTTCTACTTGTTGGATATTTTCTGATACAAAGCTTGGGGCTTGCCTTTCGTGGTTTTATTCTGCAGCAGTAAAGCAAGTAACCACAGCTTCATAATGCTAAGCACTCTGATGTGGAAATGATTTCTTACTAATAAAGAAACTGCCTTGGCCCATTTTATTGGATAGAAAATTAGGTAGGCGGAGTAGACAGAGGAGAATGCTGGGAAAAAGAAGCTGTGTGAAGAGTCGCCATGGTTCTCCCGCTCCAGACAGACGCAGGTTAAGATCCTCTCTGGTAAGCTAGCTCTTGGGCTACACAGAATATTAGAAATGGGTTAGAACAATATGTAAGAGCTAGCCAATAAGAAACTGGACCTAGCCTGGCCAGGCAGTGTTTGAAAGAATACAGTTTCCGTGTAATTATTTCTGGGTATAAACTAGCCATGCGGGCGGCTGGGTGCCGGGGACGCAGCGCCGCCGCTCCTATTTCAACAGATGGCGCCCAGACGTGATGGGCTAAATCCACTTAAAAACCTGAGAGGGCTTAAAAAGTAGAGAGAGAGAATTTAAGACAGCTTTTTGCTGTTTCTGGGTTGCGTGCTGCAAAGAAATTGTCCTAACTCGGCAGCAGGAAAAAACTGGCTGTTTTAAAATGCCGGCTTTCTGGGCTGTGCCGCCATTGTGATCTCTGTCTGGCTCCGGCGGGAGACAGAGCGTATGAATGGAGCATTTGGATTAAAGTGCTACGATTTGTTTGATGGCAACTAGACTGCTGTGTGCCTAAAAAGGGGGACATTGTGTGCCACAGCTCAGAGGCACAAGCAGCTCCGCCATGCTACTGGTGCAATGTGCAAGGATCAGAGGCACGAGCGGCTCCGCCATGTTGGACTGGGTGGAGCCAGCATGCAATACCTGTTTTTGACCTAGGAATGTCACAGCTTAGATTCTTAAGTGCTTAGTGATTTAAAGGCGCAAAACAAAGTGCTCCTGGATAGTAAAAAAGTTACAGATTCACAATAAAACAGATTCAGACACTGTTGGATGAATGTACGTAGGCTTGGGAGAGAGAAGAAAAAAGAATATAAAAAATAAAGTTAATGTCTTAAAAAGAAAAAGGGTAAAGTCTTTAAAGAGACAGAATACAGAAGTACAGATAGTTATAGATTAAGAAAAAAAAAATAAGCCACGTAAAAATGGAAAATTCACAGAGAGTCTGGATTATGTACATTGTGTTTTCTTTAAAATTTTTGACTGTGAAGGAGCTAAGTACAGAGAGACATTTCATTACATGGGCTGCCAATCTAAACCAGAATGGATATAAGGGTATCACGATTTCAAAATTTGGGTCTAAGGATATGATGCTTTGGAGAGGGTCTTCTTTTGTTTTCACAGAGGATGTGACCCTGTGGATTGCATCTATTCCGATTTGGTATGATAGACCACGCCCTCCTGAAAGGTTGCTGTGAACACCCTCAAAAAATTACTTCACTCAACTGCCAACTGAGATGACCCTGGCACACAGGTTATACCACAAAAGACCTAATTAACGACGCCCCTATTCAGCAGGAAGCAGTTTGGAAAGAAAAAACTACGCCCATGTTCCCAAATATTGTTTATAAATGTTCTTTTACATTTAAAGGGGGATATGATATAGATATGAATAATTTGCATTGGTATGGATTTTATGGTCAATTTTGTTATATGTATATGATTTTTGATCTTGATTAAGGTATTGTGATTGTGTAGTTCATTTAAAAATGTAATGTATAATTAGGAAATATAGGTTGTTAATGGATAATCATTGCTAATAGTTAAGCTTGTAGTCATGTTAGTTAGATTTTCTAGATATATAGAGATATATTTCAGTTAGATAGGCATTCTTCATATCTTTCAAAGGCTGCAGAATATGGCATTTAAGATATTTTAATAACTTAGGGTTTTTCATGACAATGAGACACATTTGCTCCTGGCAGCACCAATCTATTTCAAGAGGAAGATGGGCATCGAAGAGAATCCTTATGGAGTTTGATAGCCATTTGGGCAAGAAACTGCTCTTGCCTGGACTGTTGCATAAACTGGACACAGAGAACCCGCAGAGAGAGGACTGCTGAACTTGCCTAAAGGTGAGATGACCTTTTGGGGTTCCTGCTTCATGAAAGAGTCTGTGAGACATTCTGCAGGACACAGCAAAAAGTGATACTATGGGCCTGTAGGCCGAAGATGGATGCCCCAACGGTACAGAGGAACTTTGGGTGACTGTCCAGGCAGCGAGATGTCTCTGTCATTTCTAGAGTTTTCTTACTTAGGTAGTATTATATCCTTCTGGAGTCTTTGATGGAGTTGAAGAATAAATAGTTATAGTTTTCCTTAGTTATGATAAGAGATAAAATAGATATAAATATTGTAATTGTAATTCTTACTTGATAACTGTTTTGTTATATGTAATTTTACTATGCTAAAGTTAAAGCCTTTCTTTTTTGTTTAAACGGAAAAAGGGGAAATGATGTGGAAATGATTTCTTACTAATAAAGAAACTGCCTTGGCCCATTTTATTGGATAGAAAATTAGGTAGGCGGAGTAGACAGAGGAGAATGCTGGGAAAAAGAAGCTGTGTGAAGAGTCGCCATGGTGCTCCCGCTCCAGACAGACGCAGGTTAAGATCCTCTCTGGTAAGCTAGCTCATGGGCTACACAGAATATTAGAAATGGGTTAGAACAATATGTAAGAGCTAGCCAATAAGAAACTGGACCTAGCCTGGCCAGGCAGTGTTTGAAAGAATACAGTTTCCGTGTAATTATTTCTGGGTATAATCTAGCCATGCGGGCGGCTGGGTGCCGGGGACGCAGCGCCGCCGCTCCTATTTCAACAGCACTCCAGTGGGAAACACAAACAGAGTGTATAAACCAAAGTATTCATTTCATGAGGTTTTATTAAAAGGCCTCACCTCTAAATTGAGCTGTCATATACTGTTGGGAAACTTTTTACCACAGTTTATTTTAACTATGTAAAACGATAAAGGACTGGCATTTCTTCAGCCTTGCGCATAGACTGGGCATGACCTCTCTTACACACCACAAACAATCTATACCAGGTTTAATCAAATTGGCTGGAGAGCAGAATCAGGCCATATGTTTCCCAGTTTCCCCAGTTTTCAGATGTGACCCAAACCTTGTTAACATGCTGTAGGGTTTCACATATGCCCAGCAAGCTCTTCAGCATTCTCGCAGAGAAATTATGTGGCATGATTAAAGGACGCCCTTCAGAAAAGAAGGACATCGACTGGCTTATATATCGTTCATTCGCAACACAGCTCAGAGAGTATTTCAAGGAACTGTAGAGACTGCTTTTGCAACCTCTTCAAATGTTGCTTTCCACCGACGGTGTCATAGGTCATTACTGACTTTTTTCCTTATGTAAGCAATACCAACTTTCCATTAAAAATCCTAATTTCCACATTCTACAGTGTCTTCTGAAGTAGCAAGTATATTAAAAAATCAAATTGCTTTGAAATATTAAAGGAATATATTTAACTGAACGGTTTCAGACAGGTTGTTTTTCTGTATTCCTGATGACAGAAAGATTTTAGCCTACAAAGTCAATAGTAAATTTTATTAAAGTCATTATTTTCCTGTTAGAGGCCCCCTGCTTTAAATAAACTGCAGCTGACAATGCTGTCTTACATACTGTCATACTGTAAAATGTCCCCTCTTTATTACCGCAGGGACAACTCATTTAGAACCTTGAAAGTGTTTTTACATTAGAGTGGCTCGTTTGCAGAGCTGGCCTATGGCTGTGTTTAAAGAATGTGGGAGTTGATGCTTCCCCTTTCCTCTAAATATTCTAGGGAAAAATATAAACTTGCCAACACAACATTTTTTTTAGATAAAGATTAATGTCCCTTCTCTTTAGATACAATCTATCTCAATTCTCATACATTAGGATGCCTTGACAACTTCTGACATTGTTTGTGCCCCTACCCTGGCCCGCTGAGTGTTTGTAAGAGCAGAGAATTTGACATATATATGACACATTTTCTTTCAAGGTTTAGGAACAAACATTCTTACAAATTTCATTCTTTAATAAATAACTCCATCTTTTGTACGATTTGTTTGGTCACTATAATCTTTGTTATAAGAATGCATGATGGCTAGAAATTGAATTGACATCCCCAAAATACTTGCATCAAACCTGACAGGAATATGTCTATTGCTTTGAAGCTACTGCATAGTCTTTTGGGGTGTGCTTTGTAATAATCTATATAATGTATATCATGCCGTTCACCCTGTTCTTCCTTCAGGTCACAGTGCTTAGATTTCAAATAGCTTTCTTTTTCTCTATAAGTGCACCCAAGCACCTCCATCCTCACTCTGACAATTACGATGAAAACAGAATCCAGGGTGGGAGGTGGTGGGGGACAAAAGTAGTATGCCTTCCATTGCTTCACAGGTCTTCTCTGCCCCAGATCTTTTGGTATCATTAACTTCCCTTGGCTTCACTTAAAGATATTTGTTACAGGTGAGAAGTGCTACACTCAAGACAATGAAACCAGAAAGTCTTGAAGCTCACATGATTACAGTTTCCCTTCCTTACTCTTGAAGAGAAGAGTAGAGTGGGAAATGGTGTATGGCCAGTTCGGGGTCAGAATGAATAGGTTGTCTTTCCCACTCACTTCATCCCCATGATTCCTCTCAGGCCTGCTATACCCAGAGCCACAGGAGAAATGAGAAGTCTATAAGCCCTTGTTTCAGAGCAACAAAGATTTGATCAATGACAGGTCTTTGATTTCAAAACCAGTTCTCTCCTGCTCGGTCTTTAGACAGTTATCTTTTTTGGTTGTTTACTGTTTTCAAAGGTAGTTGGTATCAATTCCCATGGAGCTTCAAACAAAACAAGATAGACTGGGTATTATAAAATAATCTCAACAAAATAATTTATTCAATAATATGTCATACCCAAACAGTTAAAGTGTTATTCCTTTGAACAGAGATATACAACTAACATATACTTGTGATGAATTTATAGACTATTTAATAACTAAATTAATATAGCAATTATGTTATATTCATTATTTTTATTTACAGCATCTTATAGCTAACACACAGGAGCATCACACACACACATACACACACACACACAGAAAGACATGCTCATTTAATATAACTCATACAGCAACTACAACAATCCTGAATTTTCCTTACATTTCTTCTGCTTTTCTTGGAATCTCAGCTAAGTCACAATTACCAGAGTTCTTCATATCACATGGGGTGAACTTAGATGGTATCAAAATGCCTGATTTGTGATGTGTGTGCTACTGTTCACTTAAAAGTGATTTTTAGCACCTTTTCTTATCAATGAAGAACTTTCAAGATATTTAAAAGCAATGCCTTTCAACCTTCTGGCAGCAATAAAGCAAAAATGCCAGGTAGCTGCGTGAAAGCAGGAAAATACATTTAAAGAAATAACTCAGAGGGAAAAAGCAACATTGCTTGAACTCTATTTATTCACTTTCTATGGGGAAAAATTTGTTTTGGGGTGAGGGGAGATTCTTTCCATTTGCTCAGTGATGACATTAGATTCTTTACAGAGAAATGTTTTTACTTTTAAGAAATATGGGGAAGGGAAACATTAAAACTTTCCTTGCAACCAGAAGAGCTGAGTTCAGCAATAATGAAGAGGCCAGGAGGCTAAACTTAAAACTACAAACTCCTCAAAGAGAAAAGATTAGTATTCTCCACCATTAAGCAACCATTTTGGGGAGCAGAAGAGGGGCCACTTAATGCTTATGAAGCAAGACTCCTGGCTAACTAAGGAAAGGGAACAGATGGGGCTCATTGCTCTGAACAAGTTGTCTGTTGTCACTAATGGTTTTGCGAGGACAGTGAAGTGACACTGTGACATTTAGAGAAAGAAAAGATGAATATCCTTAATACAATTCATGGAGACAAGTGAAAATCTGTTTCAGTGAGAAGTTGCTCTGATGTAGAATTAAACATATAATTAAATTTGCCTACTTTTAAACATAGGTTCTCCATCACACGTTCTTTATGGCCTCAGAGATTACAGTCCCTTGCTTTCTGTCATTTGCATTCATGGTGTTTTAGAAGCCCACACCACATTAAACACAAGTATTTATACTTACACCCAGTTAAATATTAGATTGTTCAAGACATACATTTTTAAAAACAAAAATATGACTTTCTAAAACTAATTATGATAGGGGTGATATTTATGATACTGAAGTTGGCAAAAGATTTTGAAATGATTGACATCTGCCATGTGACCTGTGCTTCTGCCTGAAAGAATAATAAAACTTTGGACCACAAAACAATTGAATCATCATTTATTATGTCATAGATATCATGACAAATGTCCCCAGAGGGGCTTTTGTTCCTGCCTGTGGAGATTCTGGTTCTTGGCTAGAGGATGTGTCTTAAGACTCGATACCCACCTGCCCTGGATGGGGATGTTTATAGACATTAGAATCTTGCTTCTAGTGCTGGGTTGTAGGAATCCATCCAATCTTCTACATCAGTACTGGCTCAGTTTAAGTGCATCCTGGATAAGGATGTCCATGTGAAACCAAGAATAAGGAAAAAACAATGGGAAAGTTTCTAGGTACCTTTAAGAAAAGTAAGTGTTGAATGCTAGTGTCTAGAAGTAAATGTTATCTTCTCAGCTTTTCAAAAATATACTTTTATTTTATTTTCATTATTTGCTATGTGTGTGTGCTTCTGTGTTGGTATGTGCACACAACTTCAGGTGCACTCAGGACCAAGAGGGGTCATATTCTTTGGTGCAGGAATTTCAGATCATTATGCTATCCAACCTTGGTTTTGGGAACTGAATGTGTGTTGTCTGAAAGAGTGATATGTGCTCCTAAGTGAGACAATTAAGCCTTCTTAGGCCTGAACTTGTTCTACTGTATCAAATAATCATTGTTTACTACTGTCTACCTTTCTTGGTCTTGGAAAACAATGAGTCAATATTAGTTTCTGATTATGGACATCTCTTCCATGTTCCATCCATGACATACCTGGGAGTGAAAAGAAAGGTATTGGATTGGCTCTACAGATGATCAGACAGCTGATATGATATATTTAATAGAGGAAGAATAAAAAAGAAAAAAGATAATTCAGAGTTTATAGAACTAATTTTCAAAACCACAGCTGAAGCACTATTAATTAAAAACTCAGAGAGATAAACGGGGTTAACTAGAAGGTCAGAAAAGCAGAACTGCTGGCCACTGACTCTTATTTCTACCTCAGTCCGAAATGATGATCCTGTCTCCAGGAATTTCATAATGAGACTGAGTCTGTGAGCTGTCTCCTTCTGTCTTATATTTCTCTCTAGGGCTGGGACTAAAGGTATGTACCACTGAGATTAAAGACATATCCTATCCAATTTTTATGGCAAACTAATGTGGCTACTGGGATTAAAGGTGTGAGTTACCACTTCCTGGTCTGTAAGGCTGACCATTGGGCTATTTTGCTCTCTGACCTTCATCCAAGATTTATTTATTGAAATAAAAATGAAATGCCACTACATCATTTCCTCTTTTTATCTAAAATAAAAAATAAGGCTATAACTAATATAAAATATATACAATAAGTACAATAACTATATGCAATATATACATGCAATGAATACATCAGCACTGTCTAGCCTATTTTCAATTGACAAATTCAGAGAAAATACTCCATATCTATCCTATCTTGATGAGTCCAAAGTCTTATATGTAATTTACTTTCTATCATAACATACTTTTTGGATTAGGTTAATGAGGATCTAAGTATAACAATAACTACAACTAAAAATATATAGACTTTAACTCCCTCATAGACCCAAGAAGGAAATAATACTAACTGAGTAAGCAGGAAGTACAAGCAAGTGACTTTTAAAATATGTGAATGATGACAGAAACACCTTGCTGTCTGGACAGTTACCCAAAGTTCCTCAGAAATGTTGTGGCATCCATCTTCAGCTTGTAGGCCTAGCATATCTGACAGACTTTTCTGTGAAGCAGATATGCTGAAGGGTTGTCCCTACTTGTCTTTAAAATGTTTGGCAGTTACTTTCTTTTGTGCCCTGCTTGATTAATTAGGACAACATACTGTTAGCAGTCAAGGCAAGAACATTTTTTTGCCCAGTTACTGACTTTTGCTGAAAAGAAAGTAAACTTCATGTGTTTTTTTTTTTTTTGATGCCTACTATTTTCTCTGAAGTATATGGGTACTACCAAAAGTAGACATGACTCATTGTCATAAAAAAAAAAACCTAAGTTGTTAAAACATCTCAAGACCATGTTCTGTAGATGACCCATCTATCTAAAATATATCTCGGTTTGACCTTGAAAACATAACTTACATGACTACAAGTTTGGTTATACTAGGTGATTAACTACTAGCCTGTATTTCCTTATTATCCTAAACAGTTGGTAATAATATTTTTCAAGAACTAGAAATTTGCATTACATTATTAAAAAAAAGCTATTTAGGTACAATATAGTGAACAAGATTAGGAATGTATGTACAGTATGTTTTAACAAAATTAATCTCAAATTTGTATCAATAAACGAAATTTATATATAATAGTCAAAAGTTCAATTCAATATAAAACATTTAAAGCTAATAGTTGCTTTTAAAAAGCAGATTCAATAATATACCTTTTTATCTTATCATATCTTTATAGTCCCCCTTTTCTTTTCATAGTAGATTCAATAATCTAGTCTTTTATACTATCATATTTATATCCCCACTTTTTTTCAAAACAAGATGATATTCTTCTTTTTTCTTTTCAGAGTAGATTCAATAATGTATTCTTTTATCCTATTATGTCTATATCCCCTATTTTTTCATTTCAAAACAAGAACCTTGAATCTAATTTCTTTTGTTTAGCTTTCTTCTGACCATTATCATAATAACTTGTAACCAATACACTAAACAAAGACAAACAATTATGATCTATTTTTTGGGAATGTGGGCATAGTTCTTTAGAATACTTTCTGATGATTGGGTATTGATAGTCTTATGGGGACCCAATGAAAATTTAGAATTATGGTCATGTCTTGACTGGAGTATTCTTTGAGGCTGGATTATCTCAGCCAGTAGTCTTCAAGCTGTTCTGGATATAAAACTCAGAGGAAACTGCAATATAGGGGCTCTAAAATGTTAGCTATCTGGGCCATCCATTCCCATTACAGACTTTTCAGGGAGTCTTCCTCAATTAAACTTTATTTTTTTTTCTTAACCAAGAAGGAATCCACAGTCAATCAAATATTATTTTGTTAACCAAGAATGAATCTAAAGACTCGAATTTCCTGTGGAACAAATGCAAAAGTAACATATCTTTTGACTTAAATTTTGAAGTCAAGGCATTTTAAAAATATATAGGTTGGATTAATCCAGCAACATTTATAATCAACTATCTTTTAGCAGATGTTGCTCCTTCTTCAGGAGTCAAATAATTCAAAGACAATACAATAACATACAGTATCCAGACTCTGTGTATTTTCTAACTTTGCATGGAAGCTTATCAGGAGCAGAAGAGAGCTGGGAGTGCTAGATTTTCTCCTGAACCAAGTTGGTTTGGGTCTAGTTCTGGCCTATGCTGGTGGCTAAAAAGCCTCAGGCAAATAGCTTTTATTGTAAATTTGTACCCCAAAAGTTGGGTGCCAAATGAAACATGATTGCTAAATTAGAGTTCAACCCAAATATCAGAAAAACAAAACAGCAAGCTTCGGGCTCTTACTTCTACCTCAGTCCAAAATGATGTTTCTACTTCCAGGAGTCTCAGAATGAGACTGAGTCTATGAGTTTTCTCCTCCAGTCTTGTGTTCCTCTCTAGGGTTGAATAAAAAGCATGCACCCCTGGGATTAATGGCTTGCCCCACTCAGTTTCTATGGCAAACAAATGTGGCTACTGGGATTAAAAGGTGTATATTACCACTACCTGGTCTGTAAGGCTGACTAGTGTGACTGTTTTACTCTCTGATGTGTAGGCTAGCTTTATTTATTAAAATACAAATGAAATGCCACTACACACAGCTGAAAACCTTTGTCATGTAAGATGGTATGAACAAACCGGGAACACAAAGAATTTCTTCTACAGGCCAAAGCTAATCTAAAGAACCTTACTGGTCACGGCTCTACTTTTTCCATTCCTGCAGTCCCAATCCATGGGGTTCAACAGAAGACCAGCTGCAGCCTTCCCTCCCCCATCCACTCCTACAGTGGATTCCACAGATAATCCTTAGCATGGTTTCCCTTTCTCCAAGCCTCCAACACCAGCTAGTACTCCCTATGAACACACCCACCAAGCAGGCCAGTAAAATAACCAACACACTCTGAAAATCCAGACAGAAAACAGAAACAAAGGAACAAAACACCCACACCTACACCTATAGTCACCCAAAACCCAGATATCTAGACATCCCATGAGAACACAATCAATAACTGTCAGAGCAACATATTTTCACCAAAGCCTAGCTATTCCACCATAGCACGCCTTGAATATTCCAACATAACTGAAGTACAAGAAAATTACCTTAAAATCAACTTTATGGCTGGGTGGTAGTAATTCACCCATTAAATTCCAGCACTCAGGAAACAGAGGCAGGCAGATCTCTGTGAGTTTAAGGCCAGTCTGGTCTACAAGAGATAGTTGCAGGACAGGCTCCAAAGCTATAGAGAAATCCTGTCTTGAAAAACCAAAAATATGTTTCTTGTAACATTTAAGAAAAAAAAAAAAAAACGGGTTCTCTGAACATGGTGGACAATGAAGGCTCATGAGAAGCTAAGAACAATGGCACTAGGTTTCGATCCTACTGCATGAACTGGCTTTGTGGGAGCATACCCTGTTTGGATGCTCACCTTCCTGGACCTGGATGGAGGGGGGGGACTTTGGACTTCCCACAGGGCAGGGAATCTGGACCATATAGATTAGACCAGAAAAGACAGTTTCTTCAACACATTGCAATGAAGCCAGTAAATATAGAGAACCAATAAAGTATATTAAAAGTTGCAAGGATAAAAGATCAAGTAACACTTAAGTTAGAAGGTCTTGAGGTGATGTGTTGCAGACTCTGAGACCACAGATGCCAGGCCAAACTACTATACCCAGCAAAACTTTCAATCACTTATAGATGGAGAAAATAAGATATCCCATGATAAAGTCAAAATTAAATAATATCTGTTTACAAATCTAGCCCTACAGAAGGTGCTTAAATGAAAACTCCAATGCAAGCAGAAAGTTAATTACACCCCCACACACATCACCACCACCACCACCAACAACAAAGTAACAGAAATTAACAATCATTGTTAATACCTATCAATATAAATTGTTTCCATTCCCCAATAAAAAGATACAGACTAACATAATGAATAAAAATAAAACAAAAGACTGAAGCAGGATCCACCCTTCTGTTGCATACAAGAAACAATGGATGAAAACAATTGAAATATCTCCCTTCATTCTATCAGACCACCATAAATGAAAGTTGAAAGTCAACAACAGAAACAACAGAAAGCTTGCACATTGAATAACTCTCTACTGAATAAAAATGGGCAACAAAGAAAGAAATCAAAGAATTTTAAAATTCAATGAAATTGAACAAACACGTACCTGAATTTATGGGACACAATGAGAGTGGTACTAAGGAGGAAGTTCACAGCACTAGGTGCCTACATAAAAACATTTGAGAGATCTCATACCACATACCCGCAACTAAACAGCCTATCTGGAAGCTCAGAAACGAAAAAAGTAAGCACCCCTAGGAGGAGTATATGGCAGAAAATAATCAAACTGAGGGCTGAAATCAATGAAATAGAAGCATAATAATACAGAAGAGTCAGTGAAACAAACGGTTGACTCTTCTAGAAAAATCAACAAAATAGAGAGACCCTTATTCAAATTAACAAAAACACACACAGACTATCAAAATTAACAAAATCAGAAGTGTAAAAGGGGTATAATAATAGATACCTCAGAGGAAATCTAGAGAATAATAAGGACATAATTTAAAACCCTGTATTCCACCAAACTGGAAAATTGAAAGAAACGGATAACTTTTTGATAAGTATCACTTGCTAAAGTTAAACAAAGATCAGTTAAACAATTTAAATAGACCATAACTCCTAGTGGAATAGAAGCAGTCTTTAGAAGTTTCCAATTTAAAAACAAAACCAAAAAGGCCAGGTGATTTTAGTGAATAATTCAACCAGACTTTCAAAGAAGATTTAAGACCAATACTCCTCAAATTAGTCCCCAAAATAAAAGTAGGAAGAAAATTACAGAATTTATTTTATGATACCACATCTGCCCTTTTACCTAAAGCACATAAACATTTAACAAAGAAATGGAAATACTATTCGATTCCCTTATGAACATTGATGCAAAAATACTCAATACAATTCTTGCAAACTGAATCCAAGAGCATATCAAAAAAATCATCCACCATGATCAAGTAAGCTTTGTCCCAGAGATGCAAGGATGGTTCAATATATGAATAGCTATCAATATAATCTACCATATAAATAAACTGAAAGAAAAAAATGATTATCCCATTAGATGTCAAAAAATCCTTTGATAAAATCCAACACCAGCTTATGATAAAAGTCTTAGCAAGACTAGGGATACCACAGACATACTTAACACAATAAAGGTGATTTGTAGGCCTCTAGGCAACACCAAATTAAATGGAGAGAAATTCAGAGCGATTCCACTAAAGTCAGGACAAGGTTGTTTATTTTCTCTAAATATATTTAATATAGTACTTGACATTTTAAATACAGCAATAAGAAGGGGATAAAGGGATAAAAATTAGATAGGAAAAAGCAAAGTATGGCTATTTGCAGATGCTATGATATTATACATAATGACTCAAAAAAATTCCACCAGGAAACTCCTACAAGTGATAAACACTTTCTGCAAAGTGGCTGGATATATGATTACCAAAAAAACAAACAAACAAAAAACTAAAATCAGTAACCTTCTGACAAGTAAATAACAAAGAAAGAAATGAGGAGAACAAAACCCTTCATAAGAGCTTCAAATGATATAATGTACCTTGGAGTAAATCTAACTAAGCAACTGAGAGATTCTTAAGATAAAACCTGAAGTCTTGTGATATGGGAAGTCCTTCTCTGCATATGTTTTACTTTTATTGGTTAGTTAATAAAGAAATTGCTTTGAGCCAATAGCAGGGCAGAACAGAGCTAGATGAGGAAAACTAAACTGAATTCTGGGAGAAAAAAGGCAAAGTTAGAGAGATACCAGGTACCCACCACCAGGAACAGATGAGCTGAAATCTTCCTGGTAATCCTCAACCATGTGTCAATACACAGATTAATATAAATGGATTAAAGTAAGATGTAAGAGCTAGCCAATAGGAGGCTACAGCTAATAGGCTAAGCAGTGATTTAATTAGTACAGTTTCTGTGTGGTTATTTTGGGGCTGAGCAGCTGGGAACAAACAAGCCACCTTGTACAATAGTCTTGGAAGAAAGAAGTAAAGAAGATAAGAGAAGATGATAAGATCTTCCTTGCTCATGGATGGATAGGATTAACATAGTAAAAATGTCATCTTACCAAAATAATGTAGAAATTCAGTTGTAATCCCAATCAAAATCCCAACACAATTCTTTACACACTTTCAAGAACAATTATCAACTTCATATGGAAAAATAAAAAACTTAGGATAGGTAAAACAATCCTGAACAATAAAAGAACTTCTGGGGGTATTTATCACCATCTTTGCTTTTAAGTTCAGTTTCATGTGGAACAGACTCACAGACACACAGACACAAAGACACACAAACACACACCCAAAACATAATTGCTAAGACAATCCCGAATAAGATGCACTTCTGAAAGCAGCATTGTCCTTGGTTTTGAGTTGCAATACAGAATTATAATAAGAAAAAGGGCATTATACTGGCACAAAAATACACATGTTGATCAGTGGAATTGAATTGAAAACGTAGACATAAATCCACATGCCTGTACACTTACACACATCTAATTTTTGATAAAGAAGCCAGAAATTCCCACTGGAATAAAGAAAACATCTTTAACAAATGGTGTTAATCAAATTGGGTGTTGACATGTTAAAGAATGTGAATAGATCCATATTTATCACCCTGCGCAAAACTCAAATAAATGAAAGACTTCAATATAAAACTGGACAGACTGAACCTGACAGAAGAGAAGTGGGAAACACCCTTGAACTTATTGGTACAGAAGACTAGTGTGTCTAGTCTCCTGATAGAACTGATAGTTCAGGCACCAAGATCAACAACTAATAAATGGGACCTCATAAAACTGAAAATCTTCAGTAAGGCAAAGGGACCCCAGTAGACAAAGGGGCAGCCTAAAGAATGTAAAAAGATTTTCACAAGCTCCTATTCTGACAGAGGAATAATGTGCAAAATATATAAAGAACTAAAAAAACTAGATATCAAAAATATCTAATTTAAAAAATGGGATACAGATCTGAACAGAGAATTCTCAATAGAGGAATCTCAGATGGATGAATATAGGAGGTCTTTCTGTTTGTGTGTTGCTTTCATTGGTTAATTAATAAAGAAACTGCCTTGGCCTAGTTGATAGGGCAGAACTTAGGTAGGTGGAAAAGACAGACTGAATGCTGGGAGGAAGAAAGTCAGGGTGGGAGAGGGAGAGTGATGCCCTGGATCCTCTGCCTGAGGAAGATGCTGGTTAGAATCTTGCTGGTAAGCCACTGCCATGTGGCAATATACAAAGATTAACAAAAATGGGTCAAATCAAGATGTGAGAGTTAGCCATAAGAGGCTAGATATAATGGGCCAAGCAGTAATTTAATTAATACAGTTTCTATGTAGTTATTTCAGGACTAAGCTAGCTGGGTGGCTGGAATAAACAAGCAGCCTTCTCTCTACAACAGGAGAGAAACACTTAAAGAAATGTTCAACATCCTTACCAATCAGGGAAATGTAAATCAAAACTACTTTGAGATTCCATCTTACACCTGTCAGAATGGATAAGTAACTAATGTGACAGGCAAAGGTATCTGCCACAAAATTCATTGAAGAACTCCTTTTCCATAAGTAGTTCTTTGTGTTCACCAGAACTCAGGAGGTGAATACTACCCTCAATGCATCATGTTTCCACAGGGTCTATACCAAGTTGGAATGCATCATAGCCTTATCATAAAGGCCATTGTGCTTAAATAAACTATAAGATTAATCACTTTTATACATGTCTGAGATTAAACTTTTTCTTCAGCTCTCTTTGAAGATAGTTAAATACGAGGTCATTTCATTATTATTTTGGTGTTTTATCACTCTTCCCTGGTCTTCCCTTACTTCCCATTCTGGCTGCATATCTCTCTACACTTTATGTCTTATTAGTGAGTATTTTTGTGCTGTGCATATCCACAAGACAGGGCTCAATGCAGGCTTCTGTCATTACAGGGTCTTCAGTTGGAGGGTACAACTGACTTGGTTACCTTGGCCAACTTCACCTTTAATTTTGCCAATAGAGTAAGGGAATACTATCTGTTTTCTGACTAACTCTTATGTATGTATGTATGTATGTATGTATGTATGTATGTATGTATGTATGTATGTATGTATGTATCTCTATATCTATCATCTATCTATCTATCTATCTATCTATCTATCTATCTATCTATCTATCTATCATCTATTTATATATCATTTATCCATCTTTTTGTCTGTTATCAATCAATCCATTTATTTCTATCATCTGTCTATCTCATCTTATCTCTATTTATATATCTTCATATACATTTGTTGAGATTTTCCTGATACAAAGGACAAGCCTTTAATGATATTCCTCTCCATACAGTGTATCTGATGTGCCTAACAGAACTGCAGCAACTGTTTCATCATTCTGAGAGTAGGCAATAATATGGACATTAAAACTCCAGTGGGTAAAGATGCTAGAGTTGGACAATGGAGGATCCTGGGTCTCTGATGGGTTTATTGATAAAAAAAATGCACCACAGTTGACTAAGTTTCTTTCAATGAGAGATAGTTCACCATCCTTAAGTGAGCTGTTCTCAAATAATATGTTCTGATGCCTTAAAGCAAAAATATCCCTAGTTGGTAGGGTGCTATTACTTTTGCTGATTAAAAAAATACTGTGTGTGTATTTCAACTTAAAAAAAAATCTTCCTCCCCCTTGAAAACTCTAGGATTTAATGAACAAAGTAACCATTTATGGATGTAGTGAGCAAAGGCTTGTTTACTCCATGAATACAGGAGTCTTTATCATAAAGGGGACATGTCCGCAGAGTTTGGAATTAGTCAGGAATATGCTTTCCTGTGTGTTTGTACTAGTCTTGAAATAAATCACATTTGATAAGTGAAAAGGTGAGTTAATTCGAGTACTAGTTTAGAAGGCACATCAGTACAAGGAAGAAAAAAAACAGTTAAAATAGCAGCTTTATTTAGAACCATAAAATGAGTGACAGATGTTTACCTTATGAGTCTAAAGACAGTCATGTCAATTAAAATTTGAAAATGTAGTAAATATAAGAGCAAAGGTTTTTCTAAAGTGTTTAGTATCTTACATTCTACGCCACTCTTCTCCACTAAACTCCTTTCCTTTCCTTTCCTTTCCTTTCCTTTCCTTTCCTTTCCTTTCCTTTCCTTTCCTTTCCTTTCCTTTCCTTTCCATTCCATTTTATTCCATTCCATCAAAGTCAGGAATAAGTTTGATGCCAGTAGGAAGGTTTTCAAAAGTTATTTCTAAAGGTTCATTGCAAGCTGTGGGTGAGGCCATAAAACACTTATTTTAATCTTAATCAAGCCAAAACCAAATAGATAGGGTTGTTGTGAACTAGCTTTTTTTTTTTTTTTCAGTTTTGTTGCAGTTATAAAGATGTTATAAAGCATGGGAGGACTTCAGTTCATTAGTCTCAGAGTCTTCCTTCCTTTACATCAGGACCCTTGTTCCTGCAACTGGGAGCTCAAATCTAAGCAGGTCTTTGTGTTCCAGCCTGCTTGGCACACATGTCATATTATCATCTGTGGAAAATGTGCTTACTGAAGTCCCTTTAAATGGTAAAAGACAGTGGATGTGCAAATTTACCTTTCTCCATGCTACTTCATATGGCAGCTGCCACAACATCAGGAACTCTTGTAGTCACATTGTATGCAATACAGAGTAATGTTTGACTCTTACTCCCCCTCTTCCTAAGCCCCTTTCTCTCTGTCAGTCTGGCGTGGTCTGTCTCTCTTCTCTCTCCCTCTCTCTGTCTCTGTCTCTCTCTACCTCCATTTTCCCCAATTTGAAATGAGGATAATGTCTCAGAAATTATTTACTTCTTAAATGGACAGTAGGAAAATAATTTTCTGTGGCTTTATCACAATACACTGATTTTTTGGAACCATTTGAGCTGCAGTGGGTCTAATTGCCAAATACTGGTATTATCATGTTTAGTCACATCTCTGCTAACTAAAGATTGACTGATGTTTCACGTTCATGTCTGGCAGTGAAAGAATAAGTATCTCTGAATGTCTGCCCCAGTAGGAGAGGGATCAGAGGCAAGGACAACATGGGAACATGTTTTGGCATTTTTTGCACACAGTGACAGTGGTGTAGGAATAAACTGAGTCTACTGTACCAGTAACACAATAATACATTCCAGATTGTCACAAGGAAATCATTATATCTGAACATGTAAGCCTCTTCAGTGTGTCCTGGGCATTTGCCCAGCCAACAGGATACAGCTGAAAGGGAAGAAGTGTTCAAATTTGTCCCTAAGATTCCTGTGATAAATTTTTGGGTGGTGAACTGTACTTATGCCTTTGTTTGCATCGCTTCTTATAATCCATCCAAAATATTTCTTTTAGTCACATTAGTATCATTGGAAGGCCATTGCTCAGTAACCTGTCCCAAATCCTGTGGTACTTAGGCCTAATTACAAATCCATAAAAGCGATATACTGAAGAATTTTTGTTGCTATATCTATAATTCTTGATTTCTAAGCATTATCTCTCAGCAAAGGTGGCATTTGTGTTTGCATGTGTGTGTACGTGTGCATGTGTGCAGGTGTGTATGTGCATGTGTGTGTACATGTATGTGTGCATGTATGTGTGTGTGTATGTGTGGTTTTAATGGAGGAGAGAGAGAACACTGAGGAATCAAGAATTTCAGAATGAAGTGCTTCTGCCTCTGGAACTAGAGGAGGTCACAGGAATCTGAACTTCCACTTTTGATATCAAGAATCATTAAATACTGGATGAATATCAACATAGAAAAATATCTTCTTTCATAAATATGATCTCAAATGTAACAGTTTATGGTGAAATTGAAATAGAATGAGATTCTAAAATGAATTACATGATTGAATGGAAGTAATTTCAAATTGATTAGTCTGTATTCATTAACATTTAAAATATACAGGATGGTAATGGTATATTGCTCAGTGGGTAGAGTGCTTGCCTAACATGCACAGTGACATAGGTTCAATCCCCCAGTACCATATAAAAATCGGGCATAGTAACTTAGTCCTTTGATCCCCATGGATGCATAAACATCAGGGCCTAATGGTCATCATCAGCTACATTATGAGTTAAAAGTCAAACTAGGCTATGTGAAACCTTGTCCCAAAAAGAAAAATATATAAACTGGTGTTGGATGGTTCATGGGCTCTTTATATATGATGCCTTCTTTAATAAACTATATTAGCATAGTAGTTAATATAAACTTGCATTTGTGTTTTCTTCTCCCCTTGTGTGTGCATGTGTGTGCACACATGTGTTAATGATTTATGTGTGTGTGATTTTTATGCCCATATATTGAGGGAGTGCATGTATCTGTAACACAGACTTGGAATCCACAGGACAATTTTGTATTTCTTGTTTTATCACTCTCAACCTTTCTCTCTTAGACAAGGTTTCTCACTGAGTTAGGGTGGCTGGCATCAACCCCCGGAGATCGTCCTGTTTTAATACCTCACAGTCTGATGGCTACAGGCATGAGTGGTTACCTTAAGTTTATATCTGGGTACTGGACACCCAAGTTTACAACCTCATACTTCAGCAACTGAGTCATCCCTGAGTTTGCATTTTAAAAACCCAGGTTTCTGTAGACATATTTTAGATCTTTAGCTGCGTCTTTATTTGATTAACTGCATTTCACTTTACTTATTTTGTGTGAGTGTGAGGGTTCATTCTCTTGCATAGGTGTGGAAGGCAGAGCACAATTTATAGGAGTTGCATTTTTTCTTCCACCACTTGGGTCCCAGAGACCAAACTCAGGTTTTTAGACTTGATGGCAGGTGCTTCACACAAAGAACCATCTTGTTGATCCAAGCTTTAGACTTTTACAAACACCGTTTTCCCAAAGGATATCAAAATCATCATTCACAAGACTTTTCTAGTCAAGTTTGTCAGAACCTCAATTCCTGTGGATGGGAAGGAACTGATGGCTTCCACTTTGGACAGTCACACGCCATATATGAAACCTACTTTTTTGCTAACAAATTAAGTCCTAGGAAACACGGCAATGCACGCACCATTCTTTCATCATTTTTCACCCTGGATTACCCAACATTTCTTTAATTAGTTCTGAAATAGGAATGCTGAAGAAGCCGAGGCTGACCCCTCTCTGACACTTACCATTAAGATTTTGGTCTGTGCTCCCTTTCAGAAGAAAACCACCTCCACTTAAGACTCCTAAGATAGACTACTTAAACTCAAACCTGTTTGCTTAATCAGTAGATAAAGCTTTAAGTGGCATTAAGAAAGAGCCAGATTTTGTTTTGGTGGAGAGGATGGGGTGAAAGAAGAGGACCTTAATTAACCAGACTGACAGGCCCCATAGATCTCACAAGTGTTTAAATTAAGAACTGCGAGTGCTTGAAACTTGACAAGCCAGGCAGGATTGTCAGTGCTGCCATCTGCAGAAGAGGTAAGTGCAGACGAAGCTTGTCCTGTCTCTATCATAAGCGTTTTGCCGGGATCTAAGAACTTCACACTGTGAGCAGACTTGAAGGTTTTCTTTATTACCAGAGAATTAGAGCGGTAATTAAATTCTCACATATTTCAAAGAACACTGCTCTTTTCGAGGTACATATTTGGTATTAGATAGAATAGCTTCACTGGGGTGTTAAATGAGCACACACAGATCTATCTCTTGATTAAAAGAAATCCTCGTTTGTACAGGACAGAAGAGCTCAGGCTTAGTGCACTCATATCAAATGCAGATCAACATGCTTCAAATGGCTGGACACAGCGCTTAGGGAGAGAGAAGGTGAGCACTTACCCTCCTGGTCAGAGCTTTCCTGTCAACTGAGATGTATCCTGCAAGTTATTTATTTGCTCTCTGTGTGGATATTTACAAGTATAGATATGTACATATGTTCAGAACATGTTCTGTGATATTTGACATCTGGTAAGTCCCCATTATGAGACTCTCAAAGCTTCCAATGAGTAATAAATAGGGATTGAAAGAGAGAGCTGCAGATGGGGAGCCCTCAATTCTCCCCTCCTTTTTTAAAAAAATAGGCAAATATGAAAGGTCTATGTTCCACTAAACACCTAATTCTTACTTATAGCCAGCTCCTGATTGCATGTGGATGTCTAGGGTGTCCAAGCTATTTGGTAATTAGAAATATAGCTTTTGGCTTTCTGAAGTATGCTATGACTTCCTTACAAAGCCAGCTTCTTTGCCAAGCTTTGATTAAACGACGGCCCAAGTACAATAAGTGTGTTTGAGGTGTTTGTAGATTATAAAACACTTTATTCTTAAAAAGGGGGACATTCTTTACTTGCAAAATAAAAAAAAAAGTAGAAGAAGAAAGAAACATTTGGCTCTCTCTCTCTCTCTCTCTCTCTCTCTCTCTCTCTCTCTCTCTCTTCCTCTGTCACCTGGCTGAAGAATATAAAAAAAGCAAGAAGAAAAAAAAAGTTACTGTGTGCAGTTAATATCGAACAGCAGCCATCTCCAGATGATCCCTGCTGCATCCAATTTCTGCCAAAATGCTTTCTGTTAAACCTCCATCAAACAGACACACGGCGCACAAAAGAAAACCTCATCACCAAGGGAAACTAATCCACCGGTGCGCAATGTAAGCCTGTCAACTTTTTATTATAAGAAGTCATCAGTCATTTCAGTGAAGATTAAAAGTATGACTAAATTGAGAAAATCCTCTTAGCCATTCGGAATTTTAATAGAGGAGAAAAGGGGGTTAGTAAAATTTAGACTCTGTGTGTGAGCATGTGTATGTACAGCATATATGTTTATTTATCCAGATCATCTGTGCACTGTGTACATATACATATATAAATTTATACACAGTATAGGCAGTTCTGCATGTGTCCAGCGCACCAGTCCTTCAACACTTATTTATGCATGTTGTTTGGGTGAACGTTGGTAATTATGTCCATTTCCTCAGCACCCCCCAAAAGGAGAAGCTACCAAACATTCATACATAAACATATAGCCTTGTAGTAGGTTCGCTCAGTTACCACAGACAAACAGTTTCTGATTCAAAGGAGCTTAAGAGATAAGAATGGAAAATGAGTCCTCACAGCTTTAATTACATTGCCACCGGCAACAAGGTGTTACAGTGGCAGAATGACAATTGCTATGACTCGGAGTACAGATGCAGGGTCAATATGCTATTTCATGCCCGCGCACCCCAGCAGATGAGCACCATGTTGTGGCTATATTGGTCTCCCAGTGTTTGATCCCAGCAGCTACAGTTAGTCCAATGTGCAATAGGAATTACAGGATGATGTGTGTGCCTGGAGAGAACTGGACCATCCTTCACTGATTATATGGATGGGAATGGGCTTCTTGTAAACTGAAATGGAAAATGTGGGTAATTACCTACATTTAAAGACCATCGTGGTTCTCCCATTCTCAAGATTTCACCTGTGTGAGCACACAGCTATGGAGGGGGTCAGTTTGAAGCTTGAAAACCATCAGCTGCCGTCCCTGGGGTCCAACATTTCCTTTCCAAGCATTCTCAGGGAACTTGACAGCGGCCGCCTTCCCTCCCACGCCTCGGTTTGCTCCTCTCCCTCTTTTTTCTCAGCACAGGGACCGGGCTGTAGGAGACACGCATTTGGCTACTCACTTCCAGCAGGCACCCTCCACGGGGTCGCCGGAAAACAATCAGGTCAGTCATTGTCGAAGAAGACAAACTGCATCTGTGTCTTACCTTTATGCGGTCACAGAGGCGCACCAACTGGCAGGGAAGTGAGTTGAATTCTTTCTTGCAATCACTAAGGACCATGTATGACCGAGAAACCTGCCTCCCTGTGCATAACAGAACAGCAGTGCTGACACGTCTGTGAGAGTCAGGGGAACCTGGCAGCCGTTTCAGCGTCTTCTGGTCCTCTGATTAAAGTCTTCTCACTCCGGCCCCCATTCCCAAACCAACTGGACCCTTTTACTAGTCCAGCGGTGGTAGTGGACCACTGTAATGTTCGGCTCTGAGAGCCCTACTTTACTTTCTGTAACCTTCCCTTCCATCCAATGAAAAGCAACTGTGGCCTTTTACTAAGTAAATGAGCAAATATTTTCCCAGTGTTCACCAGGTTAGATCCCCATTTAATTAAACTGGCTCATTATGTCCCTATCTGATTAGCAGAGTAGAATCAATTATTCAATGCACAAACATGGCTGCAGGAGCTTGAGGTGTATACAGAGCTGTTCATTTAATTCCAAGGACACTAATTAGGTACAAAGCAAGCAATAACTTTAACAATTGCAGGCACAAGCATACATGCAGTCCAGGACAAGGGGAAGGGAGGGGGGGGGAGAAAGCGGGCCTTCATTTTCTTAATAAGCTGGATTCTCTTCCCCCTAACAGGGTCAAGAAAAAAACAGAAAGCAAGAGAGGATGAAATGTAGATCAAGAAAGCTAAGCATCCAGGAAATAACCCCCCGGGATTTGCATATGTAATGGTGTTCTGCTACTTTTGTACTTTATAATCAAACAGTAGGCAATTATCCAAATTATTGACAGCAGATTTCTCATTTCAACTGCAAATTAAGGCCATTAATAAAGCTTTCTAATGCAAAAGTGACTAATTAACTAATGGAATGGAACTCGGAAGCTGTGATATCAAAACCAGTCCACCACATATTGTGGAAACACAGGGGAACTAATTAGTTTAATTATCAAAACAGCTAATTAAAATTACACAGTTGCCTAATTAGTTCTTTGCGTTTTTTTCTCTGGTTTAATTGACAGGATGGAGTTAAATAGGTAACTGGTCTCAAAGAGGGAAAGGGGGAAAAATACAGAACCATCTACCGGCTCCGGCTGAATATTTTAGCTGATGTTATCTCATACATGTGGCAGACCAGAAGCAGGAAAATAAATGACTCTCATCCTTTTGGTAAGCAACTCCAAATTTTCTGGACATAAATCTGCCCTGGGAGTAAGCTCTCAAGAAAGATTTTCATGAAGTTAAAAGGCTGGGATGTGTCGATGCCTCCAAAAGGTCAGGGTGAACACATATTTCGGAGGAGGACAGCATGTGGTTTTTCTTCAGGAAGTTAATTTTTCACTTAGTTTAATTTATACGGTTCTGTATGTGCGGTTCCCTAATCACTGCCAAGGGACAAGTAAAAGTGGCTTAGATAGCAGAGTCGCTTCTGAGTCAGAGCAGCCTGAGAGATAGCAACAAAATGGAGAGGGGAAGCGTGAGTGTTCCCCCGCCCAGGTCTGAGGAATCTCTTCCTGAGTACTGCCTACATGTGGAGAAATGGGACTCCAGAGAACACTACTAGAGGATGTGGGTGCAGCTTCTGGAGGAATGCAGCCAAGCCTGGCTTTCCCTGTCCTTTCAGCACTTGTCGTTCTGGTCAGCACCTCCGGGGAATCCTGTCAGCCTCTGTAGGGCTGTGGAGGTTGCAAGCTCCATACACAGCAGATGGTATCAAATGCCAGTTAAAACACTGAGTCTCTTTTAGCTTTGCCTCAATGAAGGGCAACAGATGAGCTGGCGACTGCAACTGTTCAACGTCTTCTGTATAAGTTGTATTCTGTGGAAGGCCGCCTATTATGATCCTTTTAGTAAATCTGTGTTTTGGCCTATATGTGAGGTGAAGTTTGGTGACCTGGTCTCTTTCGTTTCCCAACATCTCTGTTTTCCATTCACTTTTCATTACTTTTGTTTTTTTCTTTATGCTTAAAATTGATATGTTGGCTATGAGAAGAAATGACAAACCAAACCTTAATGGATTAGAATTACATACGCTCAGTAGTCAGATATTATGTGCTTAAAATATGTTTTGTGCGTATAAAAAGAGGAATATAACACACATATCCTGTAAACCATGAAATATAAAAGAGAGCAGATCATTATAAAGCCATCACAGAGCTAAAGGGCATAGTTTTGAAGACATTCATGAGAGTCTCAATGGCATTCCCACACATAGACAAAATGCACCAACTTTACGACTTACCAGTGTGAGAAGAAATTTCACTTATTCATTTCTCTTTTGAAAACTTCAGAATACAATTTGTCATTATCTCAAAGACCATGCACATATTTTATATCCCTGCAGTTCTATGTCTGGGAAAATTTCTTATATGATTATGCCAGAAATATAGTAAAATATATTCATAGTAGATGGTTGTAAAAAAAAACTATTCTTAAATAATTTTTCTTTTTGAAGTTAATCTTTTCTAATTACATATTATTTCTTAAACATCACAATCAAAAGTATGAGTAAAGAGGGCTTCACACGGTTTGGAGATGGCCTATAGTATATTGACTTCAAAATTATTTAATATTCAACATTTGGTGAATTCTCCCATGTATCACACTTTGTCCCATTGATTGGGAATATACCAGTGAATAAAACAGAAGTCTCTGCTTCCATGGTTACTCTGTCCTATTGTGGCTTATAGGCATTACGTAGATAAATAAGAACTATAGTATTACCTAATGGTTCTATTATAGATAAACAAGGTCAAGTAAGTGAGAAGAGACGTATAGGTGTCTAGTTTAGATATCACAAAGGGGGAGATTCCATTTAAAGAGAAGCCTCAGTGAAGGTGAGGAAGCTACCATATGTACATCTGCAGGCAAAACCACAAAGGCCATCATTTTATTGACTTACAAAAGTAGTCAAGAAATCATTGTAGGTAAGACAGAATTAGTAAAAAGAATGAGCAGCTACGATATTTGCAACCAGACTAGGTCCTTCTTTCAGGATTTTCAATAGGCTCTGTACACATATCATTATTTTTGGTGTGAATGAAAATATATTATTTGATGGTTTTGCACAGTAAAGTGTGTTGGCTAATACGTTTTCTGTCTCATGATGTCATACTTGTTGATGGATGGAGACTTGGTAGGGCAAGAATTGAAACAAGAGGATGTGATTGTCATTTGATAGGGAGAGAAGGCAGTACTTGGGGCAGTAGCTATAGAACTGAGAATAAAAGATCAGATAAGGAATATGTTTGAATGTGGAAACAGTTTGTTTATAGACTGCTTGTATATAACAACAAAGATAAAAATTCAAGAATGACTAAATGTCCTTAGTGGAACAATGAACTACATATGATGTCATGTATAGTGATGAACAAGAGTCAGAAAGGGTACTATATGGACCATCACTAAGGAAAAGAAGGAGTGTTGCACAAAGGAAGTGAACAATTGGGATGCTGAGAGTTGCCAGGACACATATGGTGACCAAAACTGATCTGAACTTTGATTAAAAAAAATCCAAAGGATGCTCAATCGTGCCACAAGCACATGTATTCAACCATGTTCATAGCAGCTTTGTTTGTCATAGCCAGAACCTGGAAACAACCTAAATGCCCCTTGACCAAAGAATGGACAAGGCAAGTGTGGTACATTTACACAATGGAGTACTACACAGCCAAAAAAAAAAAAATGACATCTTGAATTTTGCAGGAAAATGGATGCAGCTAGAAAACATTATTTTGAGTGAGGTAACCCAGGCAAAGAAAGAGAATTATCACATGTACTCACTCATAGGTGCTTTATAAACATAAAGCCAAGAAAGCCAGCCTACAAATCACAATCCCAGAGAACCTAGACAACAAAGAGGACGCTAAGAGACAAGATTTCCTGAGTAAATTGGGAGCATGGGGATCTTGGCGGATGGTTGAAGAGGGGAGGGGAGAGGCAGGGAGCCTAGCAAAGAAAATTATAGAGCTAAATAAAAATCAATAAAAAATCAATAAAATGTGTCACTTATGTCCCCATGAAGATTGAAAGAACAAAGGAGGGAAGAACAGATCTGAGTAGGTTAAGGAAAGAGTCACAGATGAATACATTGAGATAATTAAGGTTACTGATGAGAGAAACAAGCACATGGCAGAAAATGTAAATCTCTTGGTTACTTTGTAGATTTTTCATAAGAATGTTTGTGGAGAAGATAATTAGAAGAACACAGAGTTGCCTTTAGGTTTGGAAAATGAGTAATCAGCCACAGTAACAAATCTCAACTTTCAAAGATTCATCTTGGTTGGCAACTTGACACATCTGGGAAGAAGAATCAGGAACTGAGAAACTGTCTACATCAGAGCAGCCTATGGCAATGTATGGGGGACATTTTCTTGATTAATGATTAATGTGGGAGGGTCCAGCTCTCTATAGGTGATACTATCCCTGGGCTGATGTGTCTGTGCTAAGAAAAAAAGGTAGCTGAGCAAGAGCCAGGGAATGAGTCTTTAGGCAGTGCTCCTCTTGTGGTTTTCTCTTTTAAGCACCTGCCTTGGTTTCCCTCAGTGATGGATTGTAACATGTAAGATGTAATAAAACCTTTCCTCTACAAGTTACTTTTGGTCATTACTTTTATCATGGAAACACAAAAGAAATCTAGAAGAGGTAGCAGGAATCAGATGAAGTCAGGCTTGTAGATTTGCCAAAAGAATGTTAGAGTGTGTTTTTCTGGTTTTAATTTACTTAATAGTAAATTAAAGAGATATGTACCTGAGAGTTAGGAAGAGATATTGAAAAAAGAGTTCCAAGACTATACATAGGAAGTATACATAGTTCCCAGAGTAAATATAAAAAGAAGAGTATATGGTGTATACACTTGATTTAACATTGTGACATTACTGTAGGTCCTGTGATGTGAGGAGACATCACTCTCTTGTGATTGTGTCCTTTATAGAAAACAAACCACCATTTGGGACCTGGTTGAACAGTTACCCTCAAAATAATTGTCCCTGTAGTTACAGAAGAGGTAATCAGAGGTATCACTTGCTGCTGATCCAAGAGAAAATGAATTTGTGAAGGACCTTGATGAAAGACACGATGCATAGCTTCAAGTGATTTCTGTAGGCTGGTTAGTCCTTAGCCGACAGACAGCTACAAACTGAAGACCTCTAGCAAGAAAATCATTTTGGCTAACACCAGTGATATTGGAACACATGCCCTGTCTAAGAATAGAACAATAGCTCTGTCCTCTTCCCAGTTTAATTTCCGTAAGACCCCAACCATAGAATGCCATCACTCTACATTTGCACTAACTACAAAACGTGAGACAAAAACCCGAACCAGATCACACAGAAGCAAAACCAAATAAAAAACCACCTTTCCCCGCTGAAACCACCAGGGAAATTGTTAAAGAGCATCACAGCCAAAATAGAGAAAAGAAACTGCGCAACAGTGAATGGTTGCCCAGCTGGGTGGAAAATCTGCCTGAGTTTGCGATCACAAATCTGAAGTGAGATAGATCTGATAAAGTTTACGTGAGGACACAAAATAGATTAGGAATCAGATTATACTCAGACTGCACGTCAACCAGCTGAATGAATCCAAGGAGATGAAACTATGTGTGACAGAATGGCCATTGCAGTGGGTCAAGCTGGTCAACAAAAGGGGTCATAGTAAAGCATGAGACCCAGAAGGCCGCAGGGCATCCTGATTATGTAGCAGCAAAGGGTTGGATATGTTGGTGGGGCTTGAGATATGGAAGAAGTGAGGACTCAGAGAAGTAAGATGCAATTAGAGTCAGCCCTTACCTACCATTTTGGTCAGAGCTTCTGTTCAGCCATACATCATTTAATAGCTTCTTGAGGTTGGGTCAATAACATGCACAAAGCAGACTTAAGTCTTGAACCTCTGACACCCTGCTGGTGTGCCGTCAGTAATGGGCTCTTTCCCCTAATGCTGCAGAAATATTTCTGGGAGGGTTACTCTTCTGTGGAACACGGACATCTTCTTTCAAAAAAGACTTCATTAGTTGCATATCTTAGTGTGAATATTAGCAATTCAAATATCGCCCACAAATTTAATGCTTTTGTCTTAATTTAAGAAAATTTGCGTTCAGACAGTTAGAAGATATTTTGGTTTTATGAAAATCAGAGTACTTTCTTTTTTCTCTGAAAAATTAAATAAGGTCCTCAACGAGCTAGAGCCTGCAGACCAAATCTATCCTGATACCTCCTTTGCTTTGTCAATGAAATTTAAATTTAATGGAGTCACACCCATTTATCTATGTATTCCCTCAAACTCCTTATCACTAAGCTGAGTTTGAACAGACAGCATGGAACACAACTAAATAGTTTATAAAATGGTTTTCTTAGAAAATATTGCTGACCTCTCATCTTGAGATCTCTTTGCTTGTACCCGTTGGGTTTGATGCTTCCTTTGCTGCCTATATGGCATAAATTCTTAGAAGCCACACAGGAGTCAGTTGGGCAGGTAAAAAGTGGAGGGTAGAAGTTTTATGCTGCTGTGCCTAGCACCTTGATGAAGTAAAAGAAAAGAAACTAGTTCCCAGTGCGGGTGACTCAACCATGACACTCTTTGTTTTGTGTTTTATGAGAAAGCAAGAAATTGAGGTATTTTAAAGAATGAGTGATCCAAGGGAAGCTGTATCATTGATAGTTTCTGTCATGCGTTTACCATCTGGGATGCCACTAAGGTTTCTCAGCCTTTTGTGGGAGGGAGCTAGAATATTACAATTTACAATAATATGCTCCCCCCTTGATAACTTCATGGAATGATATAATATTTTATACTTTGAATTTATAGATCTTTTTTTTCTATTAGGTTCTGCATGACTACATTTAAGAGATGTTATAAAGACACGGAGTTTTAGAGTAAACAGGTCTTTTCTTCAGTTTTCCAAGTTGACTTGCTAGAATTTTGTAACTTTATAAATAAATCTTTCAGTATAGATTGCTATTTTCATTGCTTTGTTTGTTTGCTTTTGTTTATTTGGCTGTTTTATTTTTATAAATGTCTATTCCGAGTCTTTGTGCTTTCCATTGTTTTATTTCAGTCTTTCTGTAGTGTCTCTTTGAGCTGATTCTAAAGGATGCTGGGATAGCACAGAAGATGGTCACTCTTATCAATTTTCAAGCCTGAAACTGAGAAATTTTGCATTAGCGTTTGTCAGGAAATTGGCAAACAACTTCTTTTTTGTTGATAACACTTTATAAAAAAAGTTTCATAGCAATTTTTTTCTTTCTGTTTTATGAAATGGGTCCAGAATCATTGGTAATGGCTTTTCCTTGAAGATCTGGAAAATTATTAGTAAGTGTATCTAGGCCTAGGTTTTTTTTTACTATAAGAATTTTTTTATTACTACTCAGTCTCCTTAATTGTTTTGTTCTCATAGTTTAATTTTGGTAGGTAACATGATCTGTCTTCAAACGTACTCATTTCTTCTATATGTTACCATTTATTGCAATATATATTTAATAAATGCCCAAGTGTTCTTTAAACACTCCTGATTTTATTACTCTTGTTCTTCTTTCTGTTTGGGTTAGTTTGGTTATAGGTTTTCCAGTTTCATTTTTTTTTTGTCAAATTACCAACTCCTTATTTTATTAATTTCTTGTTTCATTCTTTTCATTTCCATTTTAATCATTTCTGCCTTAATCTTTATTTCTTTCCATCTAATGATTTTTACTTTGCATTACTCTTATTTTTCTAAGATCCTGGCATTAAGCATTAAGTATTTATATTTAAGTTTTTCTGTTACTTTTTAACATGGACATTTATAGATACAAATGCCTCTCTCAAAACCGCTTTCATTACACCTTTCATACTCTGGTATATATTGTGGTTTCTTTTTCCTTCAAGTCTAGGAAATGCTCAGTTTCCTTCACAATTTCATTCATGAGGACTCATCAATAAATTGTTGCTTCCCAATGACTTTGAGCAAGTCCTGCAGTTTATTTTCCTATTGAGTTTTAGTTTGAAATGAAGAAATACTGTTGCTAGAAAATTTTAAGGGTGATTTGCAGAAGAGAGGAACTGTTGGCAACTAGTTAGCCAACACCAACAGTAGATTTAAAAAGTAACACAGAAAACTATCATTTTAAAACAAACTGAAAATATAATTATAAAAAGTATTTGAACTGAGTTCCCATTTATGGGAAATAAATTTCTTCCCAGACATCAGTGGTTACTAAATAAAAATGTGAGTGTCAAATGTGGAAAAGTTCCCTTCAAGTTCTTGATCAAAGATACTCAGGATACTCAAACAACATAGGCTGTTACCATTGCTGCTGGTTGCGCACCATAGTTGGATAGGAAGACCCTGCTATCAAAGCCGCCACACACTCTAGTTGTCAGTCATAGAGAGGTAAAGCTGGATCTCAACTGGAAACTTCCTCATTAATGACTAGTTGCAATTGTTTGAAAAATGCTGAGAAGAGTCACCAGTGGCATCATTTATCTGTGAACCCTGAGAGAAAACAAGTTGTGTCCATTGGCGAAGTGGCATGACTATTATGTGGGTAACTAACCACCTTCTTGCTGAGTTTGAAGTCCACTTTTCCAATCATACTTGATACTAGATGTCTAATTGAGAGCCTGTGGCTGAGGAGGTCATCGGTTCTAGGAGAAAGCCTACTGCCCTTGTTCTACTCACACCAGCTGTGGGTATCTAGACGAAACCTATGGTAAAGGAGCCTGTGACATGTCATCATAAACTGGGGAGGGGATCATGAGTTTCCATCTTTCGGTAAGAAGATATTGACAGCTGCAGGAGAATGGGAAGTCCTTCACTTCAATGTGTAATCATTGTTTAGTTCCCCATGCTCTAGTAAATAACACGCACCTATGCTCGTGACAGCAATCTGAATTAAACTCAGTACACCTTCCTCACACACATCCACAACAGCCATGAAGTGTACTAGGGAACTGCTAGAAAGGAGAAAGGATTCAGTGAGATTAGGAAGATGAAAACAACACTTAATGGTGGTGGGGTGCGAATGTGACAAAAATGCTGCACACAAAAATGTCAAGTAATAGTAAAAACTGTCTTTTATTGTTAACATTAAAATATCTTTGTGCTTCCAAATGTTGACTATGTTACCAGGAGTTTCATAGTTTTTTGGGGCGAATGTGCACTTTGTCACATTTGATAGAACATGTATTGTCTATTTGACCTATAATGTCACTTAACTCTTTGCCACTTTTCTTTGCATAGCCTGTCTATTGGTGACAGTGGGATACTGAATTCATTCACCAATAGTGTAATGAGGTCATTCTATGCTTCAGTAGCCAATAGTGTTTGTTTTACAAATAAATGTACTGATGTTTGGTTTTTGTCTTTGCAGTTGCAGTATCCTCTGAATGAATTGTTTCCTTTATCAATGTGAGGACCCTCCCAATTTTTAATATCACTGAAAAATTTGGGTGTGAAATCTATTTTGTTAAGTATTCATATTGCTATACTCATTTTACTTTTAGTTCCATTCACCCTTCTGACTTATGCAGAATAATATTATGTTATAATTTAGTATAATATAATAATTTATTATAATAATTATTATTAATACCTTCAGTTTAATTAGTGTTGACCATAAGCAAAGGGGTGTGGGGTCATCCTCTAAGGCATGGGTAGCTGACCAGTGGTGACAACCCCCAAAGAAAACTAGTTCTTAACTGCCAATATTCACCCATCCATGGTTAGGACCTTGAGAGGACATCCACAAAGCTGGACTTCTGAGTACCTTAAGTTTTACATTGTACGTGTCATGTGTAGGCAACCATAGATGTTGTGCCTTGATGTGTGCACCAATGCATGTCATATGTAGATAACCATAGATGCTGTGTTTTGCTGTGTGCACCAATGCATGTCATGTGTAGGCAACCATAGATGCTGTGCCTTGATGTGTGCGCCAGTCATATAATATCCAGATGATAACACTTCCCAGCTCTTTTCCTTGTCCACTGGCTTTTAGATTCCCTCTGCTCACTCTTCCATGATGTTTCCTAAGCCTTGAGTCAAGGTATAGGTTGATATATATAACCTATTTATGACAGATCACTCATGGTCTGTTATTCTCAGTGCCTTACCCATTATGAGACTCTGAATTAAGCCCTACCCAAAGCAAAAGAGGTGTTTCTGCCAATTTTATTTATGAGTATAAACAAAAATATTAAGAGGGTTATCTACAAGATTATTTCATAAACCATCAATCAGTTCTCCTCTAGTGCCTAGAATTTCCTCAGTCCTGAGATTTTGACTAGGTTTACAGTGTGAAACATGAACTACTTCTGGGAAGCTTTAAATACAGCACTGGGTGAGACCATTGAAGTCTTTCCTACCCAGGCAGTCAAATATCACCTCTTAGCACTACAAAAGCTAGCCAAAAATGAAAGGGTTTCCTGGTCAAATGAATTTGTTTCTTGATAGCCTACAACCAATGTGGGTGCTGTCTTCATAATAGGGTCTAGTCATCTTATTACCATGGGATTCCAAGAGCAATGGCCAAAATATGCATTATTTGGGGTTCCCCTAAAGCCTTCTTAACTAATATCTCATCAGGAGGTATACCCTGCCTGGAACTTAAATTTTCATTGAATAATCCATGCCCAACCATTCAGGATATGAGAATCAAAAACTCCTAACACTCAAAGATCTATTTAAATCTATGGCTTAGTTCATGTTGTTTTGCTTTCATTTTACGTCTGGTCATTTTCTAATTCCCATTTGCTTATTTACTGCTTTTTTTCTTCCTTGTCCTTCAAAGATATATTTATCCTTCTCCTGTGCAATTCTTTAACATATATCCTGTAGTTCTGATTTAGTGTTTATGAATCACTTCAGTCTGTGTTTCTCGTGGGAAGTGAGTCTAAAAGCTGTATAATTGAAGATTAGCTCACATAGAAAAATAAAGAAAAATAGAAAAAGGAAATTTAAATAGAAGGGGCAATAATAAATATTTAAGTAAATATGAAAAGGAAAATAGGTAAAGAAATTTTTTAAAAATCCCAGTATTTAGGAGTCTGACGAATTAGACACTGACCTCCAGGTCAACCTGTGTTCATTGACAAATCAAAGAAATGACAGGTTATATAAAATTGAACTTTGATATTAAATGAGGGTAATTTGATATGAAATAAAAGGGAAAATATAAAATATGAAAAGAGAGGGAGTTGGTTCTTCAAGCATGAGGAACTGAGTTTGATTGAATCTCTTCTATCCACATAAAGGTGAGGCATGGCTGTCCTTGTCTGTACCCAGAGTGCTGAGGAGCATATGCTGGTGGAGTCCTAGAGTTCATTGGCTATCCAGCCTAGCTGAATTGACACCCTTCTGATTCAGTAAACAACTCGATGAGGAGAAAAGATGGTGAAGAGTGATGATGGAAAACACCTGGCCTCCTGCTCTTGCCTCCGTGTGCACCGGCATGGACCAGTGAGCTGGCACAAGAACTCGGTGGAAGTAGAGCTCTGTGTGCTCTCTCTCACTTAGTCCTGCAGATAATTCCTTGTGTGGTGTTTGGGGAAGAGAATGAGGAGTGGCACAGAGGTATCCCTGCATCTGTTTGGCCCCTTGCAGGAACACAGTCATACCTCACAGAGAGGGGCTCTGGTGTAATCCCATTTTTCTTTGCTTCTTTCCAGACAGTGGTGTAGACAAGAGGCTACCAGTAGTAGGCTAGTGAGAGATTCTAGCCTAAAAGCCATTTCTTTTTTATCCAGTCAAATATCAGAGTACAGTTTGGTGATGCTCCTTTTGGGTTTTCAGACTGAAGAACTTGAGGAGAGACCTTTGTATCCAAAGCTGCCTAGATGAAGACTTGGGACTTCTTACCACTGCTTTGCTGGAGTGAACTGAAGAGAGGATTTTCCCAGTAGTGTACCAGGCAGGTGGTGGGCATGGCTTTTCTTCTCTCTCTCTCTCTCTCTCTCTCTCTCTCTCTCTCTATATATA